>NC_056728.1:567990172-568268304 GCF_019279795.1 Protopterus annectens | reverse complement strand
TTGGCATGTTATGTGGACACTTCGGAATTTGCAGGACTACACATACCCAGGGCTAGTGCAGTTGACAGAACTTCACTTGTTTGCCATACTATGAGCTTATTCTGTAAGCGTTTGGGTTCCTTATTTATTTTCTTATGCCATGTCTGTGTTCCAGATCGTAATGTATATGTTTTATGCTACTATTTACATGTATATTGCGGAATTTGCGTGGCAGGGGATCGGAGGTCATTTTCCATTTTACGATTGTTGCAGGGACACGACTGTCCAATCAGGGACTGTCCATGGCACATTGGGACAGCAGGTAACCCTGGTGACCATGCCCATGTCGCTACTGGGGTTTCCACCTTTTCCATTTTCCGATCTGGGATATTTCCGGGACTCACATCTGACTTTACAGGCCGACACATACAAACGGTCACTATATAGCATAGAAATTCACTTGTTTGCCTAAATAATATGCTTATTATTGTGGCAATTTCCTTGCTTATTCTGTTTATTGTGTCATTTAGGTATTTCTGTTACAGAAATAACCAATTCATGCTACCATTACATTAAATACGGGATATCATTTTGTCCTACAATCGTAGCACATCAGCCATTTCTAATACGTTTTTTCGGGACACAACTGTCCATGGAGAGACTGTCCCAACCAAAGTGGGACAGGTGGTGACCTTAGTCGCTGCTCCTATGTCGGTGCGGCGCTGACATGCGGCTGTACACCTTCTCTGAGTGTAAACACTGACAGTGCATTGCAGGACGAACGCGGTCTTATGCGTATCCTTTGCTCCTTGGACGGGTACACTTATGCCTTCGTGGCTTCTATTTGCTTCTCCGTTAATTTGGGACGGGGACTATGTTGCATACTGTACGTGCGTTTCATTCTGCACAGGACCTGGCTGCTGCCATTACTATTGTGGGCGGACCGTGGCTGTCAGCACATTAGGTTGCTCACCTCATGCCGGCTTAGACACGCCTCCAGACGCATCCTACCTGGGCTCGCTCATGTACACCACGCACGTGTCTGTGATTCCGGTGCACTCTCATTAATATGTATATGGCACTACTGCGCCGGATATTCCATGCACCGCCGGCGCAGGCCTTACGCCGGCCTTGCGCCGAGCTTCATGAATCCCGGGGATATATATATATATATATATATATATATATATATATATATATATATATATATATATATATACACATACATATATATATAATATATATATATATATATATATATATATATATATATATACACACACACACACACACACACACACACACACACACACACACACACACACACACACATATGCACACACAAAGTTATAAATACCAAAAAGGTATATAGTTAAAAAAAAATATATATATATATATATATATATATATATATATATATATATTTATATATTATTTAAGTTATAAATACCAAAAAAGTGAGGTAAAACTAATAAATAATATAGTTTAAAAAAAAACAAAAAAATATATATATATAAAATATACATATATATATATATATATATATATATATATATATATATATATATACACACACACACACACACACACACACACACACACACACAGACACATATGCACACAAAGTTCTAAATATCAAAAGAGTATATAGTTAAAAAAAAAAAAAATATATATATATATATATATATATATATATATATATATATATATATATATCAGTTATAAATACCAAAAAAGTGAGGTAAAACTAATAAATAATATAATTAAAAAAAATATATACATATATGCACACACACACACATACACACACACACACACACACATACACACACACACACACACACACACACACACACACACACAATGTTATAAATACCAAAAAAGTATATAGTTAAAAAAATATATAAATATATATATATATATATATATATATATATATATATATATATATATATATATATACATACATATATAAAATCGGGTCTATGTTATATCATCGAACGCTTAAAAATTGAACGCTGATTGATCAACTTAATTTAAGTGAAAGCTTACAATCTCAAACTGTCAGATCAGCGATTTTTTTCCCAGGGAAAAAAATCGCTGATCCAAAACACATACACACAACACAAGCACACCAAACAAACAGAAATCCACACACATACACCTAAAATTTGATACCTAACCCTACACTAAACTATGCACACACCACTAACTACCCACTTACCTTAACCCAAACCCTAACCCTAAGGTCCATCAGTATCGCACACTCACCTCACCCACTCCCTAACCCTAACTCACTTAAATCCACCCTAACCCTCATGTCCACTCAATCGCACACACACCTAACCCGAGCCCTAACCCTAACTCACCTAAATCACCCTAACACTCACATCCACACAATCGCACACTTACCTGAATCCGACCGGTAACTTTCCACCATAACACTGAAAATATCGAAGCAACAGAAACGGACAACTGAATTCTTTCCCTAGGAAAAAAATTCGAGTTTCTGCTGCTTCGATATTTTGCAGTTTCACGAAAATAAGTTCGATCAATCAGCGTTCGCTTTTTTAAGCGTTCGTGGATATAATATAGATCCTATAAAATCGGTTACCGATTTGCATGTTAAAAAAGAACAAAGGAAGTGACATAAAAATCAATGTTGTTAGCAAAACCATAAGTGTCAAAAATACATAAGGATGTGTGTATATACGGATTCACTTTACAATCCCAAAACCCTGAAATACCGAATCTCAGAATTTCAAGACCATAAAGCCAAAAGCTCTAAATACTGAAATCCCAAAAGCGCAAATTTTGAAATTGTGAATCCTACACTAACCAGACACCACACAAATACACAAACACACACCTTCCCCCCACACACAAACACACAAACCTACACTACATACAAGCAGGGGGGCAAGCCCACCTGCACCTGCCATGTGGGGGACTGCGCACCCCACACCCCCCTACTTAAATATACTAACTCTAGGGTCACACTACACAGACAAACACACGAAAACACCACCACACACCTAGATTCCCCTTGCACACACACATCGCAGTCACAACACACACTGACACACATTAAAGCCCCTAACCAACACCCTTAAACATACATGCTTACCTGAACTTCCAAACAAACACCACAACACCAGAAGGGCTACTTCAACATCTCCGAACATTGGGAATTTGAAATTCACGCTTCTGGGGTTTCAGTATTTAGAACTTTCAGCTTTATGATCTCGGGATTCTGAAATTCACTATTTCAGAATTTCAGGATTATAAAGTGTTCCCGTATATACATGCATGTATAAAAATGCAAGCCAAGGTTAAAACACTAATAACACTAAACTAGGAAAGCAAAAACTGGGAAACAATTAATAAATGTAAAACCTACAATCCGGGCAGCATTTGGGGTATTAATGAAGCATAATCAATATGCTTTAGAAAAACTTGGTACTGAACTTAGTAACATGGATAGTCTTATTAGGTGGCATACAGAAAACGAGCAACTAAAGCAGGAACATTTGTGCATTTACAATAGCGTTGACCATCATATGCAACAGTTAAATGCGGTTAAACACAGAAAATTACATAGGGATATTACTGACTATGCAAATATGACAGCCTACCCTAAACCAACCCATTCACTGGTATGGGGAAGGAGGTATTACCGATCAAACAATTACCCAATCTGAGTTAATACACAGGCTCCAGATGGCGTACAACCTGGTCAGTTAGGGTTTAGTAATAACCAAGAACAGTCTACACAGTTTATTCCTTTATTAAACCACAATGAATTTCCACCTGGGATGTTCTGGGAGAATTAAACAATGGGATAACAACCAAATACCAATAGGTTTTTCAGGATTTTCACACACCCATGAGTGGGAACCAATGCCATCTGCACCAGGGAGCTCACTCCCCTTACCAGAACCAACCACAACAGAGATACCAGAACCAAGGAAAATAACTAGGATTGGATATTGATCCTAACAGGGCAGACCAATCACAAACTTTGAGTATGTGTACTGTAGCTTTTAATAGCATGAATGATTTTAAAGTGTATATTTTTTTCTGAAACGACTATTGATGTTACAGTGGTGGGCATTTTATCTAAAGGAATGACTTTTCTATCATCTTTTAATATGAATGTGGCATCAACATTAATGGACTTGAAAATGTACCTTAGGAAATTGAACTTTAGACTTTTATATAGTGATGGTTTTTAGAATTGCAAGTTATAAAGCTGGACAATGGGGTGGGGTAGTTATTATGGATATACAAGACTATATCTATAGAACGGGGGAGATTTGGGACACAGACACAAAGTAGTAAGGAGAAAGTTATTGAATGGTTCATATTGTAAGACTTATCAGCAATTGTGCGATATGTTTATTGATCAGCATATAAATGTGAATTTATATAACTATTTGAATATAACTGCACTTATTACTCCAATTATCTTTAGAGTCCCCAAAATCCATAAAGGTTTGGATAGACCACTGATACATGCCATAGTAGATTGATGAAACTCTATTACTTCAGCCTGTGCCAAATTTCTAAATGCAGAATTTAAGAAAATGTTGAGGGATGAGAAACAATTTTGTAAGACTCCTGGAGTTCTTTGGAGTTGTTAAATGTGTTAAATTTTAATCCAAGGGAGATTATTCTTACAATTGACATGAGTGACCTTTATACAGTCATTCTTCAAAAAATCGGTACCCAATAGGTGATTGAATTTTTGCAGTCGAAGGGGGTGCCACAAGAGAAGTGAAAATTATATGAGGAGTTATTGGAACTAGTATTGAGCAACAACTATATATATATATATATATATATATATATATATATATATATATATATATATATATATTTTTTTTTTTTTTTTTTAAAGTAATTATTACCTTCGAAAAAAGTGGGGTAGCTATGGGTTCCCCTTGCGGTGCAGCATTTGCAAACATGGTCATGGCCTATTTGGAGAATAACTATGTTTTTAACAGCAAATTCAAAGATTCTTTCCGGTTTTATGTTCACTTTTTGGATGACATTTATATTATTTGGAAGGGAAGTATGGATGAGATAGAAGAATTTATTCAGTACATTGGTAATACTACTGATTTCTTATGATTCACATACACATGTGACCCAGATAACGGTTCTTACCCGGATGTATTATTAGTAAAAGATAAAACAAATAACAGATATATGAACCAGGTTTATAGGAAAAGCACCTACTCAGATAGCTTCTTCCACTTTACTAGTTCTCACTCTTGCCAACAGAAGAGATTGGTGGTTGAAGATCAGTTAGTGAGAGCAACTCTAATGGTATCCCTTGATAACCAGTTCCAGGAAGAATGTATAGTACTAGTAGACATGTTTAGGAGGAGGGGTTATCCTACTGACCTATTGGATGAGTTAGTAGAGAAGGTACAGACTAAGAGGAACACAGGTAATTTCAGACCAATTCTGGGTAGTGTACACATAAATACTAGCCCTAATGTTGATTCATTAGTTAATATTGAGGCAAATGACCTAGACCAAGTTAACACTAATATGACTAATAAGTTTGCAGTTACATTTATAACCACATTTAATAATTATAAGATTTTAAAGTGGATTTTGCATAAAAACTGGCCAATTTTAGGAGGTGATTTTCATGTTAGGAACAGACTTGGAGACCAGCCTGTTGTTGTGTGGTGTTCGAGGAGGTCTAATTTCAAGAATATATTAGAGAAGGCCAGTACTACAAAGAGATTTCCCCACAGCAGAGATGAAAAAATGTAGTTTCTGTAATTATTGTAAACATATTCATACAGGGATATTTTTAATTCTACGGGAACCAAATATAAGTTCCAGGACAGATTTAACTGCGAATCCAAAAGGGTTATGTATATTGCCTTATGTGTTGCCTGCCCGTGTTTTTATGTGGGCAAGACACAAATGTAGATTAAAGGAACAAATTTACAAACATGAATATAATATTAGGAAAAACAATTTAAATATATTTTTGAATTCCCGGGGCATCAATTTAAATATATGGCAATTGATACTGTCATTTTCGGGGTGCTCCTGGGACATTATATTTGGAAAAAAGGGAACTAACCTAGCAGATTTTATTAAATGCATATAGTTGGCCAGGTATTAATGATTTATGTCCTATCTCTTGTCTACTGATATGTGTGTGTGTGTGTGTATATATATATATATATATATATATATATATATATATATATATATATATATACATATATATAAGTGCATGTGTGTGTGTGTGTGTGTGTGTGTGTGTGTGTGTGTGTGTGTGTGTGTGTGTGTGTAGGTATGTATATTTTAAACCATATTATTTATTAGTTTTACCTCACTTTTATGGTATTTATAACTTTGTATATATATATTTTTTAATGTTATTTAATATACAACTTTAATGTCTGAATCTAACGGTAGCATTTAATAACTGATTAATTCTTTTGGTTTTATACATAATGCATTGATGCAGGATTTGTAGTATGATCTAAACTAGGTGTTACAATTTGAACAAATTCTAATATGGAGACATATGAGCGATTTAAAGTATTTTCACTTTAAAGTTTTATAAGGGGAGGTGGATGTTGCCTGACTGAACCAATCACATATTTTCTAATGCTATTTAAAAGTGTTTTTTTTATTTTTGCCTTTTCATATATCTGATGAAGTTCAACATTACTTGGATGAAAGAGCTTATATTTCTTTTGGTTTTACCTGGATCATGTCAATAAAACTGTTTAACTAAATATTATTTTGGCGGCATCCAGTTCCATCATAAGGATTTCTGGTTTTGGCAGTGTTTACTCTTTGTGCACGTCTTGGTTTGTTCCTGAATATTAGCTCAAACTGCCATAATCCGTTCTCTTTGACCTCTGCAATTGGAGCTTCTTTGGCTTCTGCTCTGATCTCATAATTTCTTCATCTGTGCCACAGTGTTCATCCTACCATCCATCTCCGGCACTTCATCTCTGTCTTCTTCAACTGCTTTGCTTTCACTACTAAGGCTTGTGTAGCATATAAAAGTATTAGGCGCCCCACTTTTTTATACACCTTACTTTTTAGCTTATATCAGAAATCCACGAAACAAATGGAAACTCTCCGTCACTGCTATAACGGATATGCTTGCTGGCACTTACTCGAATAAGGCACAACAGTTAAATTGTCCACAACGATGTTTATTCACCAACAAAGAAGCACATCAGCATTCACTAAACACAATATAGTAACAGTTAAGTGCTTTCATCCGCTAAATGCAGACTTCATCAGAACTACTGATAACACACAAAACAATCCTTTTAAAATCTTTTTGGCGCCAATGAAATTACAAACTTTTAAAGTGACAGTGCTCACATTTACTAAAATGTACTAAACCATATTAGATACATAAGTATGTTCGTACTTTCAACCTATTATGTACATTAAACTTTAATAAATTACTGAATTATCAATATTAATAAAATATTATTAAAAATATGTTTTTTAAATACATGTAAGTGAAAGAATGAATAAATAAATAGCTGAATGTTCCATAAACAAGCCTTACTATTTTGTCAAATAAAAATAATATATATAAAACTGTTATAAAACTAATTCAATACTTATAAATATCAGAGCATCATAAGGAAGGGCTTTATAGAAATAAATTCATTAATACCCGGTTCATTAGTTGCGTCTGTCAACACTTGCCAGGTCCTTTCTTTTTTACTTAAAATTGCCTTAAAATTACCTCCCCTATTGGAGGATGTAACCTGGTCTATAATGGCAAAACTGAAACTGTGATTACTGCCTTTTTTCTCAATATGTTTATATAAGGCATTCTTTATATCATGTGTCCTTATTCTATACAAATGATCATATATTCTTTTTCTAAATTGTCTTTCAGTTTTGCCAATATAGTACGCAGGACACATGGAACAAACTGCTAAATAAATTATATTCTTTGTATTGCAGTTTCCTCTTTTAAATTTTATATAAGTCCTATTTACATTTCCTAATCTAATTCCTTCACTCTCATTTATACAAAAACATTGTTTACATGAACCACATTTCTTAGTGGCCTTCCTACAATTGTTTTTAAAGCTATCCTTTCATCCTTTTTGTAATAAGTTCTTAATATTCATACCCATCTTGAAGACAATCCTGGGTATCTCACCCAGAATTTGTTTAATTTCTTCTTCTAAAACTAAATTCTTCCAATATTTGCATATCATTTCCTTAATTTCATTTACATACGGGGAGTATTTCAATGTACAAATCCTACTACATGGGACATTTTCATTGTTTTTATTGATATTATTTATATCTTGTCCTATTCCCAGTATAGGAACATATTTATTGCCCCATTCCCTTATAACATATGCAGATACATCTTCTAACAAGCCTTTAGGATAGCCTCTATTTAAAAACATGCATGTAATAAAATCAATTTCATTTTTCATAATTTCAAAACTTGAAGACATCCTAGCAGCTCTTATGCATTGACCTTTAAAAATATTTTTCAACATATATTTTGGATGTTGACTACTATATTCCATGTACACTATTGATGTTGTGGATCTTTTCTCGTGCATTCCAAAGGACCAGGGACTAGAAGATTTTTGTAATAGTCTCAGACATTTTTCAAATTTGAGTTGGGATAGAATTAACTTAATTATGGATATGATGGAAATTGTTTTAAATAATAGTTTCATATATTATGAGGAGGAATTTTTTAAACAAACTAAGGGTGTAGCAATGGGGGCCTCTTGTGCCCCCATTTTTGCTAATATGGTGATGTTAGAGTGGGAAAATAATTATTTATTTAAAAGTAAATATTATCAATTCATTTCTTATTATATGAGGTTCCTAGATGATATGTTTGTTTTATGGAATGGGCCGCATGAAATGATAGAAGAATTCATTAATTATTTAAATACTACTAGTAATTTTTTTAAATTTACGTACAATGTGAGTCAGGAAGGAATTTCATACTTAGATACCTATATCAAGCATACAGACCATGGTTTTCAATCAGAAATATATAGGAAAAAAACATTTTCAAATGGGTACATGGAATATAGTAGTCAACATCCAAAATATATGTTGAAAAATATTTTTAAAGGTCAATGCATAAGAGCTGCTAGGATGTCTTCAAGTTTTGAAATTATGAAAAATGAAATTGATTTTATTACATCCATGTTTTTAAATAGAGGCTATCCTAAAGGCTTGTTGGAAGATGTATCTGCATATGTTATAAGGGAATGGGGCAATAAATATGTTCCTATACTGCGAATAGGACAAGATATAAATAATATCAATAAAAACAATGACAATGTCCCATGTAGTAGGATTTGTGCATTGACATACAATCATACAATGTATGTAAATGAAATTAAGGAAATGATATGCAAATATTGGAAGAATTTAGTTTTAGAAGAAGAAATTAAACAAATTCTGGGTGAGATGCCCAGGTTTGTTTTCAAGATGGGTATGAATATTAAGAACTTATTACAAAAAGGATGAAATTATAGCTTTAAAAACAATTGTAGGAAGGCCACTAAGAAATGTGGTTCATGTAAACAATGTTTTTGTATAAATGAGAGTGAAGGAATTAGATTAGGAAATGTAAATAGGACTTATATAAATTTTAAAAGAGGAAATTGCAATACAAAGAATATAATTTATTTAGCAGTTTGTTCCATGTGTCCTGCGTACTATATTGGCAAAACTGAAAGACAATTTAGAAAAAGAATATATGATCATTTGTATAGAATAAGGACACATGATATAAAGAATGCCTTATATAAACATATTAAGAAAAAAGGCAGTAATCACAGTTTCAGTTTTGCCATTATAGACCAGGTTACATCCTCCAATAGGGGAGGTAATTTTAAGGCAATTTTAAGTAAAAAAGAAAGTACCTGGCAAGTGTTGACAGACGCAACTAATGAACCGGGTATTAATGAATTTATTTCTATAAAGCCCTTCCTTATGATGCTCTGATATATATATATATAAGTATTGAATTAGTTTTATAACTGTTTTATATGTATTATTTTTATTTGACAAAATAGTAAGGCTTGTTTATGGAACATTCAGCTATTTATTTATTCATTCTTTCACTTACATGTATTTATTTTTTAAAAAAACATATTTTTAATATTTTATTAATATTGATAATTCAGTAATTTATTAAAGTTTAATGTACATAATAGGTTGAAAGTACAAACATACTTATGTATCTAATATGGTTTAGTACATTTTAATAAATGTGAGCACTGTCACTTTAAAAGTTTGCAATTTCATTGGCGCCAAAAAGATTTTAAAAGGATTGTTTTGTGTGTTATCAGTAGTTCTGATGAAGTCTGCATTTAGCGGATGAAAGCACTTAACTGTTACTATATTGTGTTTAATGAATGCTGATGTGCTTCTTCGTTGGTGAATAAACATTATTGTGGACAATTTAACTGTTGTGCCTTATTCGAGTAAGTGCCAGCAAGCATATCCATTATAGCAGTGATGGAGAGTTTCCGTTTGTTTCGTGGATTTCTGGTGTTGCTATTGTGCTTTGGAGATTTTTTAGCTTATATGGCATTCTTCTGTCACACTCTGAACTTGACACTCTGTGCCATTTAGCAGCAGCCCCAATGATCCTAGTTTTGACCTCTTCATTTAGAGTTCTCTTTTCCTCAACCATCCACCCCAGATACTTGAAGCTGTTAACCTATTCCAGTATTTTCCCTTATATCTCAATTTTCATCTTTTTCTGATGTTGTCCATTTGCTGCCATGACAGCTGCCTCAGTATCACCTCATGCACCTACAGTTTTACTTTCCATTTTCCTGTTATTTGCTAAAGTTCCTGTTTAAAGTCTGCTTATAATGCCATGCAGTAGTTTTTTGATATATCCCCCTCTGACCTGTTTGCTAAAGCAAATCATCACCAATATGAATAGAAGTGGGTTCAGAGGTGAACCCTGATGCACACTCACTCCCACTGGGAATCCCACTGTGAGTCTGAATTCTGCTCATACTTTCATCAGTGGGTTGTTGTACTTAGCCTAGATTAATTTTATCAGTATCTCTTGGACTTCAAACTATTGCAATGCTGCCCAAATCAGCCTTATTGAGACCTTGTTGTATGAGTACTCCAAATCTATCAATGCCCAGTTGGACTCTTCCTTCATCTGTAGCTTCTTCTGTACTCTTTGTCTCAGTGTAAACATCAGGCCAGTTGTGCTACATCCTGATCTGAATTCATACTGCTCATCTCTCATCTTACTTTCTCCTACTCTGGTATTTATTAATCTATCACCTTTTCCAGCACTTTCATGCAGTATGACTGGAGTATGATACCACTAAACTACCTATGGTCGTGAATGTCCCCTTTGTTCTTGTACACTGGCCCTAGAATGCTTATTTCCAGTCATCTGGGATATGCCTTTCTCTCCTTGCTGCTATGAGTACCCTCAGCAGCCATTTTACACCTTAACGCACACAACTTCTTGATCATATCTGCTGTGACTTTTGTCTGAGCCTGCTTTTTCCCTGACTTCATTTTCTTAATGCTGTTTTTATTCTTCTAGGGTGGACTCTTCTTCCTCTTTCATTGTAGGCTTTGTATGGAAAAATAAAACTATAGTTTTCTACATTCAGAGGCTGCTGGAAGTACTCCTTCCATCTGCCTTTGATGCCCATGTACTGCTGAGTAGACTGTTGCTGGTATCCGTTGTGAATGTTATCCAATGCCTGTCTTCTTTACCTTTCTTTGTCATGCAGCTTGATAGAGTTTCTTTCTGCCCTCTACTAAGTCAGTTTCCAGGAGCTGGTAGAGTGCACATGATGCCTTATAATTTGCTATTGTGACTGCTCCCTTAGTGACTTTGTTTGCCAACCAGTATTCCTTCTTAGCCTGGTTTGTCTTTAATATACCATACAAAATAGCCCAGGTCAAAACAAAAATACTGTAATATGAAAAGAGTCTTTCAGAAGATGCTGCTACTTTTTCACTTCCAGTAAAACACTCCAATACATCCCTAAGATATGCAACAAAATACTTTAACCATGTACCGTCATGGTGCTATGTATACAGGTGATGCAGGCCAACAACACTATGCCAGGACAGTCTGTAATTAATGCAACACAAGTAGCAGGGTGCAGAGGGGATACATGGGGATGTCAGTAGATGAGCAAAGCTAGAGCCAAAGCAGAGAGGGGTACAATTCATTGCAGTGCTTCTATACAGCTATGTTTCATGACACAGACAGCATGGACTAATATAATCCATGCTGAAACACTCTGGTTATGCAGGGAAGTGCATGGTGTGGTCTTCTCTACATAAGATACAACAATGGCTGTACATGGACAAAGCACAGTCATCATCACTTGCACAGGTAGGAGGACATACTGAGAATTAACTGCAACAATACAATGTTCGGTAGGGTAACAGGTGGTCAATTTCATTGCTGCATACACTGGGAGATTGATAAGTGCCAGGGATCACATACTCCAGTTACAGGACTGGGGTACCACTACAAGAACACTGGGGGCCTGCACTGTGCTGGCTAGCCATCAGGGCTAAATCTGCCACATTGCAGCATTGGGCTGAGCTATGGGACTTTGATGAGCCATCATGAAGATATATCTCATGGAGACAGCCAAAGGAATATCTCTAACCATGAAAAAGGGTGACAGGACATATGCAACATGAGACACCCATGGTGAAACTGCAATGACCTACGTAGTCAGTAGGGGGATCCTCCATGTCTACCTTGTGTCTGAAACTTCCCATAAACATGGACACCATGACCAGCACAGGCATACTGAAAAGGCAGTTATAATGAGTCACATGGACACAACTATGGAAGCAAGCAACATTCCTAACCAGTGACCTCAGTCACAGTATTGTCATATTATACCAACACTCCCGGTCACTGTGCAGGTGATAAATGTCCTCCCAAATTCCATAGACTACAATTACCAACTCTACGGTGTTGCACACAGTATAATAAGTAATATTTTTATATATATACATATTTGTTTACATACATAATATTTATTAACAGTAATGGATTTTTAATGTTGATTTTTTATCTAAGCACATTGTAATTTTGACATACTGGTGTTATTTTATATATATCATATGTTTTACATACTTAGCGTCATCAAAATTTTAGGCAAGGAAACTGAGGGGTTAATTTTAGTCAAATTCTCATCCAATCAGATGAAGTGGATTACTATTTAAGTGTGTGACCAGTATTAGTTTGTTGTCTGATGAAGTTTACACTGTCGAAACAAAAGCGTTTACATATTTTATTTTATTTTATTTTTACAATAAAATCAAAGTTTTTATTTGTTGCGGATGTTTGGTGTTTCTTTCAGTTTTGAGGATGACTGTACTGTCTTTTCTTTCTTCAGTTTGTTTGTGGTCATTTCTTTAGTGTTCTTCAGTGGTTTTCAGCATGGCTACAGGCAGTGACTTGGATTCCTCTCAACCGCACATTGCCAATGTACCAGATGAAAGAGAGAACAGCATTGGTCATTTAACTGCTTTAATTATGCAGTTAACTCAAATAATTGATAACGTACCATCACATGGGCATTCTGAATAATTGTGACATCAATGTGGCCTCTAATGCACAAAAGGAAGCCAACAAACTCTCTTTAGACTTTAACCTCACCCCACAGTGCCTTGCCTTCCGTCGGCACACGGATCCAGGAACTCAGCAAGGAGATGACGTTCAGCTTCATCATCTGGAAGTGAGCGAGCTCAGAGGTATGGGCTCACACAACGTGGCTAGTGTCAACAGATGCGATTTTGCGATTAGAAAAGACATTTCTCGTTTAAAGGACTGGCTTGGAACTGGACTTTCTTTCAACACCTAAACAAGACACAACACCTCTACCATAGAGGGTAAGCTCAATGATTTTGATGTTAAACTTTTGCATTGCAAGAAATTTCAACGCTCCTCAGGGAGAGTATAAGATTAAAAGTCATCCCTAAGGGCTTGAGGGTTTGACGTTTTCCAACAGGGCTCACCCACAACTCCGCTCTCCACCTTGAACTATAATAATTATTTGACAAGTGTGGGATAGAGTTATTGGAGTTGTTGTTAAAACACAATAGTAGTGACATTGACGTCTTGTTTAAAGAACTGAATGCATTGAACAAAGCTATCTGAGATGATAGCGATTATGACCAGATGAAATATGAGCACCTTAGGATTTATAATAGTATCGACCAACATATTAATAATTTAAAAGCCAGCAAGTTAGGCAAAATCAACAGAGACTTGAATGATTATGCTAACAGCTCGGCATATCCGAGGCTTCCAGATACACATAAAAAACTTAGACATTTTACCAACAACAATAAAAGTTCTTTCTCCAATCCTGCAAGTAATTTAGAGGTTGAGGAAGATGTAGTTGAAAGAGTTGATGACTCAGCTCTGAATTATGACAAAGAATATCCTGAATTGAGGAGAAGTGAAAGGATCAGAAATAAGGTTAACTTCAATAATAGACAGCAACCTCGGGGGGGGGGTTTCAAGCCATGGGGTTTCAAGGGGCGAGACCCAAGAGCAGGAATTGGAGGATATAAGCATTTCTATGAGAACACAATTTGTACTGACACAGTGGTCAATTGTGTTAATTATGACCAATTTGTAACAAGTACTGTTTCAGCAAACATTATTAACAGCAATGAATGTACTGTTGTTCTTGAGCAACAGAGATTTTGTAGTTTACAATTATTCAAAAGTACATATTGAAACAACAGCTGGCTCATTAGTGAAAGGAATGACATTTATGCCATCTAGAAGCTTCAATGTCAGTAATACTATCATAGACTTAAAATTGTATTTGAGAAAGTTAAATTTAATGTTGTTATATGAGAATAACACACAGTGTGACATCCATAATGTTTTTTACATCAGTTCTATTTATAATTCCCCCTTGCATCCCAAGCTGTTAATGTACAAGAAATTATGTGAATTAGACCTCCATAATTTGTAAAAATATAAAAATAAGTCAAATCAAGGTTCAACGAACCTTAATTCAAAACAACAGAACAGCTTGGGTTTATTACAAAAGCAGAACGTAAGGGTCATGAAACCAGACAAGGGGGGGTGGGGTGATTGTCATGGATGTGTCCATGTATAATGACAAGATGCAAAGTATTCTTGATACTGATAATTATAAAGAGGTTTCCCTTAATGAATTAAATTGGGCATATAAGAAAATGTATGGCCAATTATCTGATATATTTTTAGAAAGGAGAATTTATATCACTTTGAACACCATTACCCCTAGAATTCCAGTGTTCTTTGGCATTCCCAAAACCCACAAGGGGCTTCTTGACCCTCCCATGAGGCCTTTGGTGGATGGAAGGGATTCCATAACAGTGGCCTTTGCCCAATATTTAGATTATGAGTTGAAAAAGATACTGAAATTGGAAACCCAAATATGCAAAGACTCCCAGACTTTTTTTAGAACACATTAACAGTACACAATATGATGTTAATCACATATTAGTTACTATAGACGTTAGAGACCTATATACGGTTATCCCACAGACCATTGGGTTAGATTGGGTGAATGAGATGTTAGTGGAACACAAAATCAACCATGACAACATCAATCTCATTTTGGAATTGCTAGAAATGGTTTTAACTAACAACTTTTTTTCTTTTAACAACAAGTACTACTTGCATAAACAACTGGTATTGCCATGGGGTCAGCCTGTGGAGGGGCGTATGCAAATACCATCATGGCATACTGGGAGAGGCAATTTGTATTCCAGTCTGTCTATCATTCCCATATAAAAACATATTACAGGTTTCAAGATGACATTAGTCTAATATGGAAAGGGCCTCTGATTATATTAGAGCAATTTTTAGAATATGTTAACACCACGACTACCTTTTTACATTTCACTTCGGTTGTCA
Source organism: Protopterus annectens (assembly GCF_019279795.1). Classification (NCBI taxonomy): domain Eukaryota; kingdom Metazoa; phylum Chordata; order Ceratodontiformes; family Protopteridae; genus Protopterus; species Protopterus annectens. The sequence goes on along the minus strand of NC_056728.1, from coordinate 568,252,373 downwards.
GTTTTGACCATACGGATTATCTCGATGTTCATCTCTTTAAGGATGAGAAGCATGGGAAGTGTGCTGCCACAGTTTATAGGAAAAAACTTATTCCAATTATTTTCTGTACTACAGCAGCTCGCACCCTGAGCATCATAAAAGATCAGTTGTCAAAGGACAACTAGTAAGAAGTGCCCGTATGGTGTCTAGAGATGAGAATTTTATGGTAGAATGCACTAATTTGAAATCCATGTTTTTAAAAAGAGCATACCCAGTGGACTTACTAAATGAATTAATAAATGAAGTGACTAAAAAGAGGGAAACAGGTAATTTTTGACCTATTATTAGTAGTGACACGTTAGACGGTCACTCTTTCAATCTCAACATGATGGTGGCAGATATAACAGCTGATACTCAGCAAGACTAAAATATACGCAGGAGAGACAGTGTTGCTTTCTTGAGATCATTGACTATCACTTTTAGTTCTGATTCTTACAGCCTAAATTGGATTTTCCAGAAAAACTGGGATATTCTGATGGAGGACTTCAACATCAGAACTCAGTTAGGTGAAAAACCCATAATAACATACAGGAAAGGCAGGAATTTGAAGGCCCTTCTTAGGAATATACATAGCCCCAGTGTGCACTGCCTTTTTGGTATGCACAAATGTGGGGCATGTAATTGGTGTCATAAAATCAAAACAGGAGACACATTTACTGTAAAAAACTCAACAACAACTGTTCTTTAAAAGCAATAGTATATGTGGCTAATTGTGATCTATGCTCAGTGTTTTACATAGATAAAATTGACAGGAAATTCAGCCACAGAATTTATGAACATGAGTATGCTATTAAAAAGAAAAACTTGAACAATGCTCTTGCTAGACACATTCATGATAACATTGAGTACAACTTTAGGTTCATGGCCATAGATCGTGTAGATATTAATGATAAAAGACCATGGGGGCGTATTTAGAACTCAAAGAATTAAAATGGCAGATTTGCCTGCAGGCTGATAGGCGGCCAGGCATTAATGAAAGAACTTCAATTACCCCGGTGTTAAAATTGAAAGCTCTCCAAAGAAACAAAATTGTAGAAGAAATACAAAATATACAACATAAAAGATATAATGCAAAGCATAAAATTCAGTGCCTTCAGGCATTTGGTTTCTTTTCTAATGAGTTCATATTTAAGTAATATTTTTATATATATTCATATTTGTTTACATACATAATACTTATTAACAGTAATGGATTTTTAATGTTGATTTTTTTTATCTAAGCACATTGTAATTTTGGCATACTGGTGTTATTTTATATATATATCATATACTTTACATACTTAGTGTCATCAAAATTTTAGGCAAGGAAACTGAGGGGTTAATTTTAGTCAAGTTCTCATCCAATCAGATGAAGTGGATTACTATTTAAGTGTGTGACCAGTATTAGTTTGTTGTCTGATGAAGTTTACACTGTCGAAACAAAAGCATTTACGTATTTTATTTTTACAATAAAATCAAAGTTTTTATTTGTGGTGGACTTTTGGTGTTTCTTTCACTTTTGAGGACGACTGTACTGTCTTTCCTTTCTTCATCGTGAGGATATATTTCATGGAGATAGCCAAAGGAATATATCTCTAACCATGAAATAGGGTGACAGGACATGTGCAACATGAGAGACCCGTGGTGTAAGTGCAATGACCTACGTAGTCAGTAGTGGGATCCTCCATGTCTACCTTGTGCCTGAAACTTCCCATAACCATGGACACCATGATCAGCACAGGCATATTGGAAAGGCAGTTATGAGTCAAATGGACACAACTATGGAAGCAGGCAGCATTCCTAAACAGTGACCCCAGTCACAGTATTGTCTTATTATGCCAACACTCCAGGTCACTGTGCAGGTGCTAAATGTCCTCCCAAAGTCCATAGACTACAATTACCCACTCTACAGTATTGCACACAGTATCTTTTTGCACCTGGATCACTAACCTGCATATTTGATGTTTGATAATGAGTGTTACAGGTATACCAGAGACAGCATGTGTGTCATGCCTCATGACAGTATTAGACTTCCATGCATCTCTCACCTATAGTGATTATGTCCACATCACAGAAACTGCATATATCAGAGGCTGTAACTTATGTGGACTCAGGGGAAGCACATGTGGGACTCTCACTAACAGGTAGTATGTCAGATTCTGTTGAGGCCATGTCTTCAGTGCCATTGTTTCATCAGGCCATGTCACTTGCATGTCTCTATCATTGTCACCACTACAATGGCTTTTTTTTAAAGTAAACAGTGGCTGTCACCTTTGGTGACACAGCAGCAGGTGTTGAACTTGGTGACTACTGAGATCCATCTGCAGCTGAACTTACACAGTGGCAACATAGAGTGTATTCTGGAGTGACCTGGTGAGTCTCTTAACCAGGGAGTCCCAGCCATCCTGTTATCAGAAGAGCAACCTGCCCGTGACACCAGCCATCCAAGTATGTGATGTCTGAAGCTGTTGCTTTCTTGGCTGTTCTGGCAGTCAATCATGCCAGCAGCTTACTTTTTATGTTATCCTTGCCTGCTATGATGTTGCACATACTTTGTTTATTGTCCATATCTCCCCATCATCATTTATTTCACCTCTGTCTCTAGGTGTCTATTCTCTGTCCAACCCACATTTTATATGTAGATTACCCCTGTCTGTTGGTATCTGTGCTCTGTCTTTGTTTGCTTGCACCTGCTACTTGCTCTTTTCTCCTCTATCAAATCCAAAGCTATCCTCGATTACCATTCCCCTTTTACCCATCTATTTTAATAATAACAATGGTCTCCATCCCACAAAAAAATCCTTCTTTCCCTGTCTGCCATCTGTACCTTATTGTTCACCTTTGCATTAATTCCTTTGCTAGCTGTGCTCCCCTTTCATGCTTTCCTGTACACCCCTTTTCCTCCTCATTTATAACATGAATCTGTTGGACACTTTGGTGTGCACACTCATACTGTGGTTCTCATTGTATGCTATGCTGCGCTATGCTACCACAGCAGTGACTATGTGCCATTGTCCGGTGCTGATGACCACAGCATTACATGTACTTGTATATACTGCTTTGGGTACACCACAGCAGTGGGCATGTGCCATTGTCTGGTGGTGATGACCACAGCATTACACGTCGCTGTGTGTACTGCTTTGGGTACACCATAGCAGTTGACATGTGCCATTGTCTGGTGCTGGTGACCACAGCATTACACATAGCTATGTATACTGCTTTGGGTACACCATAGCAATGGACATGTGCCATTGTCTGGTGCTGATGACCACAGCATTACACATAGCTGTGTGTACTGCTTTGGGTACACCATAGCAGTGAATATGTGCCATTGTCTGGGGCTGATGACCACATCATTACACGTAGCTGTGTATACTGCTTTGGGTACACCATAGCAGTGGATATGTGCCATTGTCTGGTGCTGGTGACAGCAATAGTACCTGTACCTTTGCATACTGCTTTGGGTACACCACAGCAGTGGATATGTGCCATTGTCTGGTACCAATGACTGCAGCATTACACATAGCTGTGTGTACTGCTTTGTGTACAGTACAGCAGTGGATATGTGCCATTGTCTGGTGCTGGCAACTGCGGCATTACACGTAACTGTGTATAGTGCTTTGGGTACACTGCATAGCAGTGGACATGTGTCATTGTCTGGTGCTGATGACCACAGCATTACATGTAACTGTGTATACTGCTTTGGGTACAGCATAGCAGTGAATATGTGCCATTGTCTGGTGCTCATGACCACAGCATTACACGTAGCTGTGTATACTGCTTTGGGTATACCATAGCAGTGGATATGTGCCATTGTCTGGTGCTGATAACCAAGTATTACATGTAGCTATGTATACTGCTTTGTGCTCACCATAGTGGTGGACATGTGCCATTGTCTGGTGCTGGCAACCGCAGCATTGCATGTACCTACTACCTTCATATACTGCTTTGAGTACACCATAGCAGTGGATCTTTACCAATGTCTACTACTGGAGACCACAGCATTGGAAGTAGCTGTGTATACTGCTTTCAGTACGTCGGGATAACTTTCTTATGATGTTATGTTGCCCATGTGTGCTATGGTAGCACTGCTCTTCTGCTATCCTGCACTACATTTTAACATTCATGGTCTGCTTTATTATGTAGCTTTTTGCTCAGCATGATGGAGATATCCCTTGTCTGTTACATCTATACTTAGCTTTCAGCCACTTCATGCAGTGAGCCCTCTTAGCTTTAGCACTATGCAGGCATATTGTGCACCTCTGCGAATTCCACCCAAGAAATGATCCACACAGTCACTGAAACTGTATCTGAGTCTCTGTGTTTCTGGCTTTCTTATTTTTTGTGTCATGCATTAAGAGGTATGACAATGCCTTATTAAATTATTCAGTTTATTATAAGGGCAACTGGGTAAGCAGTGAGAGCGTCTGTAGCTCTAAAAAAGTCAGAGGGAGTTCATGAGCAGAGCCAGCATGCCTAATTTCAGCAGCAGAAGTAAGTTGCAGAATACAAGGGGATACCTTTCTTGTTCTTGGGTAAGAGTTGGCTATGAGCTGAGGTCATTAAGAATTCACTTTTAAGAAGCAGAAGTTTGAACAAAAGAAGTGACAGTTTGATGGTCAGTCTTTTGTGAAAAGGGCTTTACTACCTACAATGTTTCTTTCTGCCTATCATATCATTTATTGCACAATAAAAGTTTTAATGTTTTTTATTAATTTTGTTTACAAGTCTAATCTGTTTCTGGCACACATACAGCTATCTACAGCAGTTTTTTTTTCTTTATTTACATTTTTACAGCTCTAAAATGTTATCTCCAGGCCAACTCCTGGTCTTTCATTAAGTATTTGACAGAGCTGTTTAGGCTGAGTGCTGTTTTGTACTTTGTATTTCTTATCCTCTTAGTGGAATTTTTTTTCTGCAAGCTTAACATTATAACTCTCACAGCTCACAAATTTCCATCTTCAAAATGAGGAATACTACCTCTTAAAATAGGGCAAAATGGGCAAAATGTGGAACACTTACTAACAGCTTACTTACAACTTCAACTAGGAAGATCATAGGATGGTTAAATGTGATATTTTTACTTGTAGAATAAAGTTTTTGATAAATTAGTTAAGCTTCATTTATATTCCAGTAGATATCAGTTTAAAAAAAATTGCTAACATTGAATGTGTGACAGACACTTTCCATGTAGAACTTCGAGGAATATGAACATTTTAAGACCACAAATGAGGAATGTTCCTGCTAATGAGGTACTCTTAAAAGGCATGATATCTGTGAATATTTTAACTGTCAGATCAATTTGGGGGAAATTATATAGGATGAACCAGTTAAAGGGTTACAGGTATGTATAACAGATATTTCAAGGAGGTTTTGAAACTTCTCACCATTTTTGTAAGCAGTGCACAAGATAGATCTTCATGATTCCAGGGATTTTATATTACTGAATAATTATTAAGGGCAATAGGTTACATTTCTGTGAGACATCACTTGGAAGTTTAGTTAATAACCAAATGAATATGTTAGCTTTGCCCATCATACTATCAAATGAGTGAACAAAATGTAAATAACCATGTGCAAAGCAATCACTAAAACAGTTCCTTCCCAGTTTGCCATGGAATATTAAAAATCGCCTAGAATGACAAACTCATTGTCCGTATGTTTTCAAATCAGGAAAGGAAAAGACTAAATAAAGTATATGTTTCTAAATAAAGTATATGTTTCTAAATAAAGTAAAGTATATGTTTCTAAATAAAATATATGTTTCTAAATAAAGTAAAGTATATGTTTCTAAATATAGTATATGTTTCTAAATAAAGTATATGTTTCTAAATAAAGTATATGTTTCTAAATAGTGTATGTTTCTAAATAAAGTATATGTTTCTAAGTAAAGTAAAGTATACGTTTCTAAATATAGTATATGTTTCTAAATAAAGTATATGTTTCTAAATAAAGTATATGTTTCTAAATAAAGTAAAGTATATGTTTCTAAATAAAGTATATGTTTCTAAATAAAGTATATATTTCTAAATAAAGTAAAGCATATGTTTCTAAATAAAGTATATGTTTCTAAATAAAGTATATATTTTTTGTGTGTGTTTCAGATATATATGGATAAGTTAGGCATACTTTACACTGTATGTGCACACTATGACCAGTACAACCTCTTTTCCTAATGAATCTGGAGGCTGTTTGAAAGTGAATGATAGTAGACTGGATACTAATACTGATATCTCTCCAGCTATCTTTTCCTGTGTGGCCCTTCCTAATGACAGAAAAGCAAGGTGTTAACAAAGAACTATACATTATCTAGTATTTGTTCATTTGCTTAATATTGCCAAAATATGTTGTTTTACATCATATCACTATCCTGGAATTCTGAGATTTAAAAAAAAATAATCACCCGACCATTAGATGGACTAATCTAAACCCATGTTTGTGTTATATTCCTGTTTTTTTTTTTTTTTTTTTTTTGTATTATTGTGGGGGTTTTAACACTGTTGTAGATTTTAAACTAGTATTAACAGTAATTAAATCAAGTTTGTATTTCAGATTGTAATTATACTGTGACATTACTGTTTCCAATGGGGATTGTTTTATTTACAAGGAACATTTTTTTTAATGTTTTATTTGCGTAATAAAGTAAGATAAGACACGTCTCAGAATGTTACACTGCTTTGCATGATGAATGCTCTGTCAAATGATATTTACTGGCCTGAAGCGGATTATTATAAAAAGCAGTCTTAAATTTCTAAATATCACACGTGTACATCTTAGTTGATGCATAGTTTAAATGCAGCTTAGGATTTGCAATGTATTTCAAAGGCCCCCTCACTCTGACGATAACCTTTAATCCACAGATACGTGTCCCTCATTAGTTTTTCAGGATTGCGCATCCATCTGTCCTTCAGGGGAGCTCTGACTCATATCTGACTCACATCCTCTCCAGCAGCAGCCTTCAGTCCATTTCCTGGGAGAAACGTCTGTTAGTTTCATCTTGAAGATTAGACGGCCTCAACTGTCACTTATGAATAAAGGACTTAGACTGGCCAGTCCTAGCTAACTGATGCACTGAAAGTGGAAAACAGCATCTGTTAAGTAATGGAGACCACTCATCATGAAATGACAGATGCCTTAGATATGGCTTTATTTTGCATTTTGTAGAGATAGACGTGGCAGTTATTTTTATAGAAAATGTGCCACTACTGCTACATCTTATATGTAGGAAAAAATGCTGCACGTCACTGCTTGTGAAATTTAGCTAACTGAATGTTAACAATCAACATTTGCTATAAATGTCAAACTATATTTATGGTAATAATCCAACAGTCTCAGGATCCTTTCATTATTAGCTTCCTAAAGAAATGAAGATGTGATTTGCTTTCTATCAGTAATTTAACTATATGATTAAGTTATATAATTAATTTTTAAAGCATAGTTCCATTCTTGCTGTATTTGGTTTTAAAACTGATTTTTTTTTGTATTTTATGCTGTGGTGGTGCTGCGGTAGCGTTGTCGCCTCACAGTAAGACGTTGTCCTGTTTGATTCTCAGCTAGAGCGTCTTCTGTGTGGAGACATGCGTGAATGGGCGTACCTTCGTTGAAGGTTGTGCATCAGAGCTGGCAACTCAGCACGTAAAAATCTACTGCCAATCATTAGCGGACCGGAGTTCCGCTGTGGCGACCCCTAACCAGGAAAAGCCGAAAGACACAACATGCAATTATTATTTTTTAAAGAATAGTCCCTTACGTGCTATGTGTGTCTATCCCTCCACCGTAATACTAGTCTTACATAGGCCGGGCTTTCTACTTCCTACAAAAGCAACTCTGTCAGGCCTCTATGTACTGCCATGTGCTGGTAATGGTGTTTGATATTGGGAAAGAAGTCAAATAACTAAAACAAATTATTCTGCTTCTGTGCACCACTAAGAGTGTGGGTTGCACTGGCCATTTGTTGTTAGGCAGCAGGAAGCTTGGCTGCTAGCAGCATTATGGTGGTCATTGTAAACAAGCCCCTGCCAATCTATATTTTCAAATCATGGACAGCAGGACATACAGAGCATCAGGTGAGGTGAGACAGATGGAGACATGTTTTAGAACTATGCTCTGAAGAGCTGTTCCAAATAAGAGACAGTTTTACCAACAGCATTTCTGGTTGACTTAGAAACCAAAACACCAACTGCCATCTATGTAATCAATGCACTGATTCTAAAAGCAAGACTGCAGTTAACACTGGATATCGAAACTTAATGAAAGCTGTAATGTCCTTCACAAAGTTACATTAAAAACCCATTACTTATCTACAACAAAGCTTTAGAAATGAGGTAGGGCATCTGATTTGCTTATGCTGTGGCTGGGTTTGGTAGCAGTAACTACATTAGCTGTTTTCAGAGATCATTTCAAGATTCATCACTGCAGATCAGGACCAATGAATGGACTTCATGCTTGGTGCAGATATGTTACTTGTCATGTATTTATATCAGTAGACAGTCGTGCAGGAAACAAATCTTGCTTACCTGAATACCAGCAGTAGCCTTAGACCAAAAGAGCATCCTCACAGTTTACTAGAAACAAAAGGAGCATCAAAACAATATTTAGGGAAGAGCTGGCAAGCAAACCAAAATGAACTGCAATAACTGTGCTAGTATTGTTGTAGCTAGTCACACTGTTATGGGTAATGTAGTGGGACTGATTACTATGTATGAAATGCTGCAAATGGAAGGATTCAATCTGCTTTCTAAAGGAAATGGTATAGCCTGTACAGGAAGTGTGATAAATGTTATTTTCATGGGTAGACTGAAGGAAGGGGAGGCACAGTGGAATGGAGGTTAACATAGCAGCCACACAGTATTTTGGTTTGGTTCCCAGCTGGGATGCCTTCAGTAAAACATTTGCACGCCCTCCTTGCATCTGAATGGGGTTTGTTATGGCAGCAGTTTTCCTCCACAAACTAAAAATGTGGGTAGTTGAAGTGGCAATACTCAAATCACCCACTGTGTGTGTAACTGGTATCCCATGAAGGAGTATTTTCTTCCTTATATTCACTATTTTTCTAATAGTCTGCAGCTCTCAGAGAGCTAGAACTAGATAAAGTTTGTATTTAAAATAAAGAAATAGACAATGAATGATGTATTGCAAAGCAAAGGTCTATAAACTGAAAATTAGCAGTTGAGTAAAGGTCCAGTAAGTCAGTGAAATGCAGGATGAGAGTCAGTAACCAGGAGACTAAAATCCTGCTTATACTTATCATGGGAACCACCTCCAAAGCAGTACATAAAATTATAACTAATCTTATTGTATGAACCACTCACAAACAGTGCCTAGTCACTGTCTCATTCTTTCTGAATGTATAGGACATTTGGAAGTACCAAAAGTGTACAGGCTAAAACTTGAAACCTCAATATAGCGCCCACCAAGACTCAAACTCCATACTTGGTGAATGACATATGAAATTGCACTGGAATATTCTTGTCTCATTATCTTCCAGCATTGCTGAATTTGCTCCCATATACCCTGAAATGGTGTATTCATAAATTAAGGTCCCATAATAATGATAAAAGGAAATACTTCTCTGATGTAACACCAGCTGTATTTACCCTAACACCAGTTCACTTTCTCAAGTAATACCACACTTCAAAAACATGTTCTTGAGACCAGAAGCAAGCAATTTACTCAGGGTTTAGGGTGTTATTCAAGAAGCATACTCATCAGCCTTAACAGATTCAGTCTTTCAGGTTGAAACTTTCAATGTTAGCACTATCAACGAATACTCAAGAGCGATTTCATAGTCACTGTTTATATGTGGCATCAGTTGAATCTGAGCACACTAGAAAAATAGGTAGCATGATATTTATAATTCTTGCAAACCAGTTTAATGAGGTATTTGAAAATACAAACTCTTAACATTCATTATAACTAATATGCAACTTACTTTTGCTTTATATAACCAAAAGCATTTAAAAATTCATTAGTATCATTCAAATAATAAGAGCAGCATGTCTAACATGCCCAGCTACAAACACAGATGGCAGACCACATTCAGAAACAGTTAACTATGTAGAGCTACACACAAGCCAGCTGAAGTACTCATCAAGGCTATTGTGATTCACAAGGGGATCAGCCAAGGCCTACTTGCACAATAATGCCTGTTGAGTAGACAGGTAGCTCTGCTGGTATTTCTTCATGCAAATGAGATTGCCAGTATAGTGTCCATGTGGCTGGAGTGATTCAAAGGCAGTTCTGGCAGCACTGATAGGGTGATAGTACATGGAAGTAACCATGTATGTGCATGCTTATAATCTTGGGCATGCAGCATTAATCTCAGTATAGCAAATGCCATTAATTGGTACTCTGGCACTTTATTTATAACTTAACTCAGAAATAATTGTTGAAACTGTTTTAATAGTTTATATTGGACTGTATAACAATATCATATATTTATGCTAATTGTTTAACCTATCAAGCATTGGTTTGCTATACTGGGAAGACTCAAAAAAAAAATACACACCACCACCCTTATCAGACAGTCTAACAAACTGATGTTTGCTTTTCCTGAGGTTACGCTAGGCCATACATTCACTGGTGAAATATTATGAGAATCTAACTATGCATACTAATACAATTTGATCTTAAGAAATGAACAGCAATGTTGAAGTGCTGAATATTAGTGTCTTAGTTCATGCAGTGGGAATTCACTGATGTCCTTATGTTGCACACCAAGACATTAATAAATGATATTTATAAGCAAATATTTAGCAAAGTGAAGGAAGGTTTATATCTTTGGCAAGTAACAGCAATTTGGGACTTAATTTTCATGTTACTGAAACATGCCACTGTTGCTTAACTAATTCATTACAAATTACGCTTTCATGGTCACTATACAAACTGTAGTTTCTGACAAGCATGCTCAGTGGTAGTGCCACATTTCATGATGTGGGTCATCATAAATTGTAACTTTTAAAGTTCAGATAAAAATACCAAAACATTTGCAAAGCTACAAAAAACATTGTTGAAAGTATGCATGTGTTTATATATTAGTTCAGTTTCAGTAATATATGGCTCACAGTTTCACCATAGCCATTTCAGTTCCACACTTAATAATAATAACACCTATTTTTAACCACTCCAGGTAGGCCTGCTGGGTACAACTTGAGAGCAATGTCTGGTTATGTGATTTGCTCAAAGTCACACAATAGATAAATGAGGCCTTTAGGCAACAAACCCCATACCACAGGAATTAAAACTCATGTAATTAACCATCTGCACCAACTGCCAGTGCTTCACTGAGTTGTCCACTGCATTGCTGTGTAATTTTGTCCCAGACTGTGTCTTTTCTCTCAGTATTCAGTAGTTCATATTAGGAGCAAAGAGGTGGAATGTTACTGGAAAAATTCATGAATCAAGGCCCAACAGATGCAGCTTTTGACATTTGGAGCCAAAATGATAAAATTCAGGCATTTATTGTAATACTTGAGGTGTACATAGAATAAAAGTAAATCAGCAATAACAGAACTATGTAAAATCATTTACCTCAGTTCACTGTCTGTTTCTTACAACAAAATGGTAATTACCATGTAGCATTACATTGCAAGAAAGAAAGAAACCAAGGGGTAGCAGTAGGTTTACAGAGGGAGGAAGAAACAGTCAAAGATATGAGAGATGGAAATTGACAGTTTCCTTCAATCAAAGAAATTAAAAGAAAACTGAGAAAATAGCTTTTCAACGTGGGGAGTATCAAACTGAGCACCTTGTACTGTTTAAATCAGCAACATTTGACTACTGGAGATTTGGCAAGTCACAATATTTAGAAAAGAAGGGAGTGATAAAGACGGGAGTGGAGTAGATTTAGATGTCACTCTCACAGATTATATTGCCCCATGCCTTTAAAAGTACAACTATGTAGGCTGCTTTTCACTGAACTTAGGTCATTTATTTTTTCATTTTCCCTAGAACTGCACTTGCAGTTGCTTCACAGAAGCCATAGCAGTATTTCTGTTAATATTATAATGAAAAAGCTAACACATTCAGAGTTTAATAAGTGTGAGGAGAATAAATAATCCCGAGAAAGTGGAATTCTACTTTTTTCTGGTGTTATAATTCTTTTGATGAATCCTGTATTTTGGCTGATGCCCTGTGAACTCAATGCAATAAGGAAAATTGTCAAAAGAGCACGTAGTTAAAAAGGAATAGTAGTACCAATGAAGCAACCATGCTGACACCTTTTATGAAATTAACAATATTATTCATTGCCTCTTGGTCAAGTGTGAACACCCCCTCTTTCATCTGTTTTCCATGGAAATAAATGCTGAGAAGATGTAGAATATGGAATCAAATTAGTGAGTGTCACTGCAATGAAACAATGTCTTAATGAATAAAGTTAGTAGAAAAGGAGTGACCCGTTATCACAGTGGTCACCGAATGAAATCCAGTGCCAGGCTTCACTGTATTTGCAATAGTTCTTAGCTAGTCTTCAAAGCCAAACTGTGCATGTAAATATTAATCTGAGATTTGACGTTTACAAGGTGTCTCAGAAGTCTTAGACCTGCTCTGATTAGATAAAATAATTCCCACTGACTATGAGAAAAATTATTATTGTAAGAAAAATCGTCTACAGGCTTAATAAAACTGCTGTGGATCAAAGGTGTTATTTGTGAAGTACCCAAAATGATTAAGTCTAACATTAACTACTGAGAGATTTTTGTTTTATTGCCATCAGACTCAAAAAGGCAATGCAATGAGTCTAGGTGGATAATTGCTACCAAATCCACAGACAAAATGGAAAGTAATAAGTAAATTAGGGCCCCTGTCAGATCTATTGATAGCCATTTCGACAAAATTGGCAAAACAACTTTCAGCAACAGTGGAGTGTTTCATTTTCTTCGCTGTTGAGCAGCCTCAGACTAATACCAAATCCATAGTTTATGCAGCGTTCTGTTCTTGTTGTGCAGCATACTATGTTGGTAAGACTGATAGAAGATTCAAGGACCGTATCTACCAGCATAATTATGCTATTAAAAACAAGAAATGTGAGAACGCTCTGGCCAAACATTCAGTAAGTTGCCCGGGTCACTCATTTTCATTTATGGGCATCGACCATATTACCGATTCCATTAGAGGGGGGCCCACGTCTATTCTTTTAGAAAATTGTGAACTGTTATGGCAACTAAAGCTGGATGCGTTTAATACACTTGGCCTTAACAACAGTTGCAATATAGCTGCCTACCTTAAATATAGATCTTATTTGAGGTAGTTTATTGGTGGACAATAATGCATTTTAATGCCTTTCTATTTTTATGTTTGAATGCTTGTCCTATTTTTTATGTACACTAATATTTTATTGATCAAAATCTGCTCGTGCAATGTGTTGTTCACAACATTTTACTATTTTTCTTGTTTTTCAAGAAACATATATTCCAACTTACCCTTCCTCCAGAAAGGTTTGAATCCGTCCTGATGGTGAAATATGGGTTCTATACTCACCAGGGTCTATGGTTTGCTTTCATGAATATTCATTACATGTAAGCTGACTTTAATGGGCACATCCTGCACAAACCAGTTTAGATTGCTTGACTTATTTAAACATTTTTTATATAAAATGTACCCTGCACCAGTTGAAAACAGTCTATTGTTGTCTACTATTGCAATGATATTTATTAGTTTGATCAAGTGTCTTGACTAATATACATTGACTTTTTGAGTCAAGCACTTTTAATTTTTGTTTTAGTGCATTTTTAATTTGAAATGTTGTTTCTACCTTTTATATTTATAGAGTGCATGTTTGAGCTCTTGCGATGACACTAGCGCTTTAAAATTAAATGCAGTCAGGAAGTGATGAAATTATTGTAACACTCCGCTGCCTTTTTATGAGTGTGCTTCAATTTTGTATTCATTTACTCTGAAGAAGCTACCAATTTTGTGTAGCGAAAACGCTGTCTTATCTTGTATAAAAATAAATTTGCGTTAAGGAACCTTTACATCTGGTGTGCTCCTGTTTGGATCCGTTTGCTTTGTTTCACCAGTTTGTTATCGTATCTTGTGGTTACAGCCTCAGACTAAATATACATAGATTTGGTCTCCCCCACATGGGGAGCGCAGGGGATCTTCCCCTTCAAAAAAAGTAAAATACATTTGCTGATGTTTTTGGGGGGAGGTGTCTACAAATTCACTTATGGATAAAGTGAATACAGTCAGCCAATAAGATTCCATAAAACTTAAGGAAGCATAAAAACTGTCTTTAAAAACTGATGTTAACCTCAGTATACATACTAATTATACTCACATAGTTTGGGAACTACCCCAAAGTATTGCTAGGTCTAGCATTAACTACTAAGCAATATTTCTTTTATTTCCAACAGCCTCATGAAGGCAATACAATCAGTCTAGGAGGGTAGTTTTTATAAAATCCAAAAACAACATGGAAAGTAATAAGTAAATAAAGGTTCCTGTTAGTCTATTGACAGCCATTTGTACAAATGCCAGTTGACAGAAAAGTGGCAGAATACCTTTCAGCAATAGTGGAGTGGTCCTTTGTCTCCACTGTTGTGCAAACTCAGACTAAGTATACATAGATTTGGTCTCTCCCCCCCTCCCCCCACATGGGGAGTGCAGACAATCTTTCATTTGCAGGAAGGAAACTAAAATAAAATACCTCTAAAGTTTGCTGAAATTTCTTTGGGGGTGTGGTGCTGCAAATTCAGTCATAAATGAAGTGAATATGGCCAATCAAATGGATTCCGTAAACTATAAGTGAACATGGAAACTCTGTAAAAATAGATGTTAATCTCAGTATACATACTATAAATATCCCCTGCATAAAAAACACAGAACATTTTCAATAAGTACCACATACAAACATGCCCCAAAAGAAAACATATATAAAAAAGTAATCACTTGCATAATAAAACCAGGTGAGTATAGACAACTTTTTGCACAATAAATTGGAAGAACACACCAACTAAAGAGACAAAATTTTCAAAAACTTAAAAAAAATAAATATACAGTATCACAAAAAAATTGCATAATAAGAATAAGCCATTGCTGGGTGTGGCTTTTGTGTGGCTATAATGCTTGGTTTATCCAAACCCAGCTACATGATGTCATTAAATTGTATCAAGGTTTGAAGCCTGTTATTCAGCAGTAGTGTCTTTACCAAATAATGTTCGCTTGAAATGCCCTTTTCTTCACTTAAAAATAAAACACTTACCTTGAAATTATATTTTATTTGTAAAATTTTCTTAGATTTTTGCATCTTGCCTATGTCAGCAAATAATTTATTAAATATTTACTAAATATTTCTCTTCTTTCTTTCTTTACAAGGATCCAGTTATATTCCTTTTAATCCTATTGTTTCTATCCTGCACCCTCCATCATGCATCCTCCATCAGCACTGCAACCTACAATCCCTTGTATTCTGTTCTCTCATCTTCAGTCCCTGTTCCCCCTTTTTCATCACGCCAGCATTCCCTCTGAGCTCTATATCTTGGCTTGCAGAACACAGAAATACTGTGTTTCACCATCTTTCTGACAAGCATTTGTTTTATCTTGTATACCAGTAGCAGCTAATCAACAATAACATCTTCTTCAAGGATACTTAGCTATCATTCATTGAGATGCTGTTTATTACAATTTCCATTTCTTAAACACCCAGCTAATCATTTAGCAGACAGAAATCCATCCATTTTAGCTGTCTAGTATGTTGGAATAAGTGTCTTCCAAATCTCCAACATTCCATCCCTGCTATGCCTCTGTCATTCCACAAAAGATCCCCCAATACCTGCCCTAAGAAGAGTCCAGGAATTTATCTTATGTTCTGGTCAAACATACTCCTATTAGGTATAAATATCACTTCTGGTATCCCCTGAGACAAAGGCCAGCAGCTTAGTGAGATGCACCTAGGTTCATAGGTTCATAGGATGCTACTAGGCTATTGACCCAAGAGTCTTTACAAGCCTAGCCGTTAAATCTCAATATAATACTAGATGAGAGCTATCATCCATGCCCAAGTTTTTCTAGCAAGGACTACCCATGTCCATGAGAGAAGGTGGGGCAATCCCTGGCAGAAATATACAGTTTTCCATCCAGTCATCTAGGTTGCGCTTAAACAGGGTCATGGAGGTGCTCTGCTTGATATGGATTGGAAGCCTATTCCAGAGGACTGGCAACCTCTGAGAACTGTATCTGTCTCTCCAGCAGGTTCTGTTTATGTCGCAGGCTAGATTGAGGTCCCTGGAATAGGTGCCTCTAGTCCCATCTGACTTATGGGTGTGCAGCATTTCCCTTAGATTTAGATAAGAGCTAGCTCTGTAAACCAGTCATAAGTTGCCTGTAAGTAGTCTATACAGCACTGAGTAGAGTGTCAGTGACTTCAGTCTGTCTGTATAAGACATGTGCTGGAGACCCTGAATTTTCTTAGTCAAAAATCTCTAAGGTCTCTCAAGTTGCTGCAGGTGTCTGGTACTGTACATACCAAAGGCAGCATTATATTCAATAATACGCCTGATGAAGGACAAGTACAGGGGAGTTATAACCTCTTTTGTTTTTGAGGCAATGCCTTTGCTAATCAGGTGAGCAATGTAGAATGCCTTCCTCACCACAGTAGATACATGATGGGCAAAGTTGAGATCATAGTCAACTTGTGTTCCTAGGTCTCTCACTACTGAATTGGTACTTAGAGTATTATTGTTTATTTTATATTCAGCAGGGACATTGTTTTTACCAAAGGGAATGATTATGCATTTTTTAGCATTTAGTTTAAGACCATGGCTTTGGCACCAATCATTGGTCTGTGTAAGCCCCTTTTGGAGTACTCTGACATAGCTAGGGGATTTAATGATGGCACCTAATTTGCAGTCATCTGCAAACATGGTTAGCCACAACCCCTCTGTTTTGGCCTGGACTTCTGAGAAGTATATGCCAAACAAGAGGGGCCCAGCACTGACCCTTGTGGGATCCCACTGGTGACAGGTCTGCTGGTAGAGGTAAAGTATCCCACTTTGAGTGTTGTTGATCTGTGAGTCAGTTTGAAACCCACCTGACAACACAGACGTTGATATCCAACTGAGTTAGTTTGCCAATGATGCCTGAATGTGGGATAGTGTCAAAGGCCTTGGCTATATCAAGATAGGCTGTGTGCATGGCTTTGCCCTCGTCTATGGCTCTGGTCACATTCTCGAAGAAATTCATCAGGTTTAGCAGGCATGACTTGCCCCTGACAAAACCAAACTGGGATGGATCCAGGGACTGGAGGTTGCCTATATCCTTATTTATGAGGTCCATGATGTTTCATTTATAAGCAAATATTGCCATTGTTATTTCATTGCCTTACAGATGAGGCTGGTTAAACTTATGGGTCTATAGTTACCCGTGTCTGTTGCTGAGCCACACTGGTGGAGGGGGATAACAGTCACTGTTTTCCATTCAGTGGGGACAAACCTAGTACTTAGGCTGTGTTTGAATAGAGTGACTAATGGAGTAGCTAGATCTTGTTTTAGAACATTAAGAATGCAGTCCAGAATGCCATCTGGTCCCATGGAGGCTGTGTTCTTAGCTTTGGAGAGACCATTGATGACTTGCTATTTGGAGATGCAGGGAGGAGGAGATGATGAAGACATAGTCTGTGGTATGATTGGGGGGATGGGGGGTGAAATTTTTGACAAACCTGTCTGCTATCAGGTTTGCAATTTCTGCAGGGTCAGTGTACAGTGTATGTGCTGCCATCCACAGTTAGCTCAGCACACATGTGAGTCCTACCGTTTAGGTTGTGGATGTAACTGAAGAAAACCTTATCGTTATCCTTGGCTCTGGTTGCTAAATTTTTCTCATAGTTGCTCTTTCAAGATTTTACGAGTTGTCTTATTTGCTTGTTTAGGTTGAGGAGGGTGCTCTTCCAGTTCTGGGATCTCACTTTTGTATTTGTAGACAGCAACTTTTTTTGGTTATTGTATAATTTATTAATGCTAGACGTCCACCAGGATAGTTTGTTTTTTCTTGAGGGTCTTGGTTTAATCCTATCTGGCAGAGCTGTGTCTATAACTTTGTGTAGATGTTTATACAAGGCATCTGTGTATGCCTTAGTATAGCCGTCAATGCCATCTGTGGAAACTGGAGCCAGGAAATCAATTCTACCTTCCCTTAGAAGGGTATAGTTAGCTTTGGTGAAGTTTTTTAGCCTGACATTTTCTTTGGGGAGTTCTAGTGCTATTGTTACTTCAGAAATGACTGATTTATGATCAGATTTAACAAGTGCGGCTCTCACACTTGAGGCATTGCATCGGTCACTGATATCGGTGAGGACCAGGTCTAGAATATAGTGCCCCCTGTGTGGTGGTGCACTATTTGTTCCAGGGCATTTGAGTTAACAAAGTCCAGGAACTTTTATGCCAGTGAGTTTGGGCTGATATAAGTTTCCCGATTAATGGAAGTATAGTTGAAGTCACCCATGACCAGGGTTTTACATTGTACATGAATTGTCTCAAGTAGATCTAAATAAGCTGTGTGGGCATCTTGGTTCATCTAAGGGGACCTGTAACTGATGATGACCTGAAGAGGGGCCTTACCCACAACAATTTGGACTTGGAGTAGCTCCATAGATTTGTGTCTGAAAGTGTGGAAGGCATTGCAGCTTTGCAAGGCCGGGGTACTTTTTGTGGCCTTCAGCCTGGTTTCTTTGACTGCAACAGCTTCCAGGGAGAGGAATGCTTCCAGAGAGTATGTTTTCTTATTTAAACTCATAGCATTTAGCAGCATGCCCCGTAGTTTCTTTGTGTTTGATATTTTCATGTCAAGAATTTTGTTGCTGTGACTTTGCCTAAAAAAAGGCATTACGGGGGAGGCAAGTGCCTTAGCCAGCAACTGAAAGCCTAGAAGTGCAAGTTGAACATCATCTCTGACAAAGCAGCATGGTCTATCTACCATGTTGTCCCAGGCTGATAGGAACTGGATCCCCTTAGAATGACATCAGAAACTAAGCCAATTATTGAAGTCAATCATTTTTTTTATATTGTTGTATCATCCTAGATGAGGATAAAATGCTGCTCAAAGCTAGAGGCATACCCACCTGGTACACTTATTCAGAGAGCTCAATCATGTATATCTTCTTATAGTCTAGAGAGGTTCGTCTCAAGTCATTCACACCAACATGAACTATAATGGAGCCATAACGGAACTTTTTGTTCATAGGTTCATAGGTAGGTACTAGGCTATCGGCCCAAGGGCCTACATAAGCCTAGCCAGCAAGGTACCATAGCTAACACCACCCAAGAAAGTTATTTTCCTGTGCCACTGTCCAGCAGAGGCACAGACGTGATCCCCGGGGTGTATTTCCTATTTCCCATCCACTCAACAAAATTTTTCTTGGAGTGCTAATGAAGAACTTTGCTGAAAATAGATGGGTAGCTTGTTCCAGAGTATGGGAAGTCTCTGGGACAGGAATCTATCCCTCCAGCATGTCCTGTTTATTGTGGTTACAAGGTTTAGGTCCCTAGAGCATGTAGCTTGGAGGGATTGGGATTTCTTTAGGTGTAGCATGTCCAACAGCTCTAGGTTTGACATAGCTTTATATGTTAGGCAGAGATCACCTTGGAGTAGGCGATATGCTACAAAGTAAAGCTGGAGTTTTTTGAGGCGGTCAGTGTAGGGCATTTGTTTGAGGCCAGTAATCCTCTTTGTGCGGTACTTCTTTGGCCTTTCCAGCTGCTGCAGATGTCTTGTGAGGTACATTCCAAAAGAGACTCTGTACTCTATAATGGGTCTAATGAGTGACGAGTAGAGGGGGACAATGACCTCTTTTTTCCTGGATGAGAACCCTTTTATGATGAGGTGTACCACGTAAAAGGACTTCCTGACTACTGTGGCGATGTGACTATCAAAGGAGAGACTACTGTCCACCTGGGTCCCAAGGTCTCTTATCACGAATTTGGTGTTAAGTAGATTGCTGCCTATGTGGTAATTCGTGGGTACAAAGTTTTTACCAAAGGGGATGACACTGCACTTTCTGGCATTGAGCTTGAGGCCATGGCTCTGACATCAGGCATCTGTCTCAGTGAGGCCCTTCTGTAGGATGTCCACATCATTTGGGGACTTGACTATGGCTCCTAGTTTGCAGTCATCTGTGAACTTCGTCAGCCAGAGGCCTTCTGTGTTAGCCTGTACTTCAGAGAAGTAGATACCAAACAGGAGACGTCCCAGGACAGAACCCTGTGGCACTCCACTTGTCACTGCCTTGAGGTCAGATTTGGAGTCTGCAACTTTTACAGTGTGGGTTCTGTCAGTGAGCCAGTTGGCAACCCATCTTGTGATGTAGGGATTTACACCTAGTTTAGTAAGTTTAGCTATAATTCCAGAATGGGGGAATGGTGTCGAAAGCCTTGCCAAGGTCAAGATAGGCGGTGTGAACCACCTTACCATCATCCATGGCTTTGGTGACTGCCTCAAAGAAGTCGATCAGGTTCAGGAGGCATGATCTGCCTTTCACAAACCCGAACTGGGTGGGATCCAGAGTTTGGAGGTTACCAATGTCTTTGTTTATGAGTTCCACGATGATACGTTCCATGGCTTTGCAGACCAGGCTCGCCAGGCTAATAGGTCGATAGTTCCTGGGATCAGTGGTGGCTCCCCCTTTGTGGAGTGGGATAACTGTTGCTGTGTGCCATTCAGTGGGCACAAAGCCTGATGTGAGGCTATTATTGAACATGGTGCTTAAGTGGGGAGCCAGTTCGTTCTGAAGTTCGTGTAAAATGCAGCCTGGGATGTTGTCCGGTCCCATGGTTGCTGTATTTTTGGCTTTAGAGATTGCAGCTTTTACCTGCGTAGTTGTGATTACAGGGACTCTGCATTCTTCCTGTATAGATATTGGCCCTTTAGGGAGTGAGATGGGGGTAAAGTTAGCACTGAACCAATCTGCCAGGATGTTGGCGATATCAGTTGGTTCTGTAATTTTCATGCCTTTGTGCTGTAACTCAAAGCAGATCTGGGTGTTATTGAAAGACTTGAGTGTATGTGTGATCTGGTGAATCCTTGCACCAGACAGCAGCTGACCGTAACCTTCTCCATGTTCAACCTGGTGCATGGGGCGTCTGTATGTCTCATTATAGAGTCACCTAAAACATTTGAAACAGTTACACATTGCCTTAAGGGCTTATTTGGTGAGACACAGGTGCTAGTATTTTTATGTGTATTGGGTGCTTTGGGTGTTGTGTTAGGTATAGCATGTTTGTGTTTTGGAAGTCTCTGGTGTTTAGGTAGGTTTCTGGAGAGTACCTCTGCATATGAAGGTTTATGTGTTGGGTGCATATTACAAATAGGAGTCGTGGTGTGTGAGCTGACAACCTGTTTAATGTTGCTGTTCTGGGCATGAGAGAGCAGGGATTCCAGATTCTTAGTGTAGGAGCATCTCTTGCAAATTGTACTTGAGTGATTTAGGAGTAAGGGGTTGTCAGTGTACATGAAGCAGTTGCTACACTGCCTCAAAAACACCACGTCCACCAGGCCAGCAGGAGAAACAGAAGGGAAGTGACAGTCAATAATGCAAGGTTTGAACCTGGTATCTCAGCAGATAAGGAGAAAAAGACAGGGGTATCAGGCAGGGAGCTATTTTAAGGTGGCTATGGGGTGTACAGTAGGAGGTCTATGAAACAGGGGATCTATAGGGTCTGATGTTGATTGGTAAGAGGTAAAATCTCTGCTGGGTGGTTCACTGAGAGCTATTCAAGAACTGCTCTGCTAGCTAGCAGCCACTTTCAAGGGAAAACACTTCTACTGGCACTTTTGCATCTATAACCACCAAGAGTTACCCCCTCTGCATGGTAGTGCACGATGGTGCACAAGCAAGAGCAAAGCAGCTAATACAAAAAACAATGAAAAAGCTCAAACTGAGCCCTGCATCAATGTAATAGTTCAAACTGCGCTCTGAACCAGTAGCCTTCAGTTAGATAGTCCTAATGTACACTCCTGCCATGAGGGTACAGGGGGTTTCTCCAAAGAAAGATGCCTTGATTTTTAGTGCTTAGTCTACAAACAGAACTGAATTTAACCAGTCTGAGTCCACTCTCTAGTACTGCCAACAGGAGTGCAACGGAACAACAAAAAAAAAGCAAGATAAATATTTTTTTAATTAAATAAGCAACAGTGTAAAAAGCAGCACAGTTTTTCTTGAATTAATAGCAACAGAATAAAATAGCATAAAAAGGTACTTTCTTCAATTAAGTAAAAGCAGCAGTTGGTGTGAAATACAGTCAAAGTGCAACAGATGCAGTAGTAAAATACAATGCAAAGCAGCAGCAAACAATACAATTTTTTTTAACATGGTAGCAGTTTATAATGGTAAAAAAAATGAACAAACAAAAATAATGACTTTCAATTATTTACTTCTAGGGAGATATTAGCCTCAGCTGATGTATGCAATCTGTCAATAAGCAATTCCTTCTGACATAGTATCTTTGCAAGTGCTATGCAAAATGACTTTTAAGGGACCAAAAGTGTAATGACAGTGAGTAGGATTTATAAGAAATACTAGAAAAAAACATAGTTTAATTTGAAACAGAGTAATGCAGTCCTACTGCAGACCTGATTGCACAGTGAAAATTGCAGAAACTGTGAACAACTGATTACAAATCTCTGGTGGTATAGCAAAAGACTCTGCAATAAATGCAGAGTGGCTGCACTGACTAGAATGCATACCAAAACATCTACTGTATACTGCCACATAAGCAGAACATACACATCCAACCATTCAGTTATACTAGAACATCATGTATATATTTAAATTAAAGATGCTTGTGCCTATATCAATAACCACAATCACAAAAAAAATAAATAAATAAAATAAAATGACAGGCTACTGGCCCACAAGAATGTATTAGTCTCTCTCTCTCTCTAGTGCCTTGGCATATCAGCCTTCAAGGAGTATACTTGTGCCTATAGTTGACCAACCCCAGTTCCCCATCATGTAGTAGTAGTGTGTGTGTGTGTGTGTGTGTGTGTGTGTGTGTGTGTGTGTGTGTGTGTGTGTGTGTGTGTGTGAATGTGTGCATTCGCACGCATAAGAGAGAGCAAGACTAAAAGAGAAAATATTTTATTTTCAAAACTGACATCTTTTGTCTAATTGTTAGTGAAAATTTATGAAAATATTATCCAAGTAGTGACAAATATGCAAATATCCAATTATTTTTCAGAGTATGTGGTTACATGGTAGCAGTTTATAATGTATATGTACTTTTAGCTTAGTCTATCTGGCTTTTTTATGTTTTTTAATACATTATGTGATAGGGAATTTTGAAAAAAGTTACTGAAGGCATGAGGATGTCAAGCAACATGTTATGGGTTCTAGATACTGTATGAAACTGAGCTCATGAAGTCGCCATATATAGGTTACTTTCAGACCTACATAAACCTCTAGTGGCACTACCTGGGACTGTTGTAGTTCAAACCATTACAAGCTGGATGAGGAACTTTCATCATCTTCTTCTTGTGGACATTTCGGCCTTAGAGGTTTGCTAGAGGAGCAGTAGCTTCAACACTGCAACTAAAATCATACTTGCAAATTTTTTGAATGATTGTGACATTGTACAGCGATAAGTGGATGGAGACATAAAAATCACAAAAACTATTAAAACTACATAAAATAACTGAGGTCATTATATATGCCTTCACACTTACGATCTCCTTATAGGAGCATATTAAATGACATAATAAGGGCATTGTTAGGTGCGACGGAGATGATAAGCTAATAGTAGTGCCATCTTCTGCACTTTACTTTGTTGCAGTTCATGCAGAGGAAGGATACATATGAATGCATGCATGCACGCTGCCAGTGATAATCACAGACCACAGACAGCACATCTATACTGTGACTATAAGTAATAGAGGGGTTAAAAACAATGTCAGTTCAAGGAAATAAATTCAAAGTATGCAGTCTGCATTTTAGCTGGACCACTCATCAGTTAGCAACAAGGATGGACTAAGCCCTGAGGAAAAACAGGTAAAAGGTATTTATGCTTATAATTACACAGGCACGTACAACTAGATTTAAAGAAATAAGAAAATAGGTTAAAGAAAGTTAATGATATAACAGTAACAGCAGAAGAGAACATAAATATGTGACAGAAATTTTAAATATATGAAGTGATGTAATAACAAAAAATAGGAGGGCTACATAATAACAGAAAAGTAAATGTTTGATAATCAGAATATACATTTTAGTGTGGGCAATGATGCAAGGGAAACGTGAGGATTATCTTTTTCAGTAGTACAGTGGTGGATTCAGTGGGAAGCCTCCCTAGTTATGCATGATCAGTGAGGTAATTCAGCAATGCAAAGAAGAAATATCATTTAGGAGGACCAAAAGAACTATGGTATAATGACAAATAAGATTTGCAGTTTATAGAACAAACAGAGAATGGACAGACTAGATACGTAGGCACCCCTCGGGCTCTGTCAAAATGAATCATCGTCATAAACAACCCCCTTTTTCCTCATTTTCTACAAAGGGTCAGGATGTTGTGCTAACTGTTGCCATCTCTCTTGATTCAATGTCACACTCCTGCCTTCTTTGACACTCATGTCTGACTGTCACAGATCTTCTCACACACAATCCAGCCAACTCTTTACAGGATGCCCTCATTTCCTCTTACCCTCTTACCGTCTGGCCCAAATCTTCTTAACCAGATTGTTTTCTGCTCTCTGCGCATGTGCCTGGACCTCAGTAATCTCATCTGTTTGATCTTTTCTGCAATTGGAGCTACTTTGGCTTCTGGTCTTATCTCCTCATGTCTTTATCTGTCCCAAGGTGTGCATCCTAACAGCCGTCTCCTGTACTTCATTTCCATCACCTCTAGCTTGCTCATTTGCTCTGCCTTTACTCCCCAAGTTTCTGTACCATACATACAGTAGTACTAGTCACACCACTGTTTTGTACACTGTATTTTTCAGCTTCTTTTGGCATTCTTCTGTCATATACCTCACCTGACACTATAGCTATGACCTCTTCATTTAGACTTCTGTTCTGCCCAACCACCCCTCCCAGATACTTGAAGCTGTTAAGCTGTTCCTCTATCTTCCCTTCTATCTGAATTCCCAGCTTCTTCTGATTTCCTACATTTGCTGACATTAACATTGTCTTATCTGTTCTCCATTTCATCCCATGAGACTTCAGTTTTGCATTCCATTTCCCTATCCTTTGCTGAAGGTCTTGTTCAGAGTCTGCCTGAAATGCCACGTTATCTGCATACAATAACTTTTTTGATGTGCCCCCTTCAGTTTGTTTGCTAATGTAATCCATCACCAGTATGAACAGCAGTGGGCTCAGAGATGAACCCTGATGCACACCCACTCCTACTGGGAACCCCACTGTGAGACCAAACACTGTTCGTACTTAAGTCATTGGGTCCTTGTACATAGCCTGCACTAATTCTAGCAATGCTTCTTGGACTTTAAACCACAGCCGTATTGCCCAAATCAGCTTTCTTGGGACCTTGTCATATGCTTTCTCCAAGTCTAGGAATGCTCAATTGGACTCTTTCCTCACCTCTAGCTTCTTCTCAATTATTTGTCTCACTGCAAACCTTACAATTTCCCCAAAGAACAAACTCGGTAAGCACAACTGTTCAAAAAATTCAATACTTCCAAAAACCAAATGTAAGTGTATTTTGCAGGGTGTCAAGCCCCCTGCATCACCTATGTGGGAGAAAGTACCCCATGCATCCTAAACTCATACATTCCAACACTGTGATCATATAAACATAAAGAATGGAGAAATCTCCCAAAACAAACTAACTGTTGGAGCACAACTAGAAAATGTATTGGTAGTGATTCCCTATAGAAAACTGAGATCAGGGCATTAGACTTCACCAAATTTTGTTCAGTAAGTTTCTTCCTTTGGCAATAACATACCATTTACCTGTTTTTCTCAGGGCTTAGTCCATTCTTGTTGCTAACCGATGAGTGGTCCAGCTAGACTGCAGACTGCATTGTTTGAATTTATTTCCTTTGTACTGACGTAGAACAGTACAGCAACAAGCCTATTCATCAGGTTATGTGTTAGAACTAACATTGCAAATGTGGTTTTCTGGCCACTGACTAGCTAAAACATTGTTAATAAAAATGGTCATGTCATGATTGATGCCCAATTGAAAAAAAAAAAAAAAAAAACGAGTTTTATTTTAGCATTACATAATATCACTGTAGCCAACCTGTCAAATACTATAATTAAGATGAGTTGGCATTCATCACATGTAACAACTGCTACCTTCATGCAGGAAACAAACCCGTCATTTTGTCCTTGGGCATAATGCTTTCTTAAGTGACCAACAGAATAACTAAATGAAATAATGTTCTTTATTCATCATAGTCTCTGCGGTGGTGCAGCTGTAGCGTTGTCGCCTCATAGCAAGGGGCTCTCCTGTTCGATCCTCAACTGGAGTGCCTTCTGTGAGGAGTCTGCATGTCCTCCTCATGGTTGAGTGGCATTTGAAAGACATGTGTGAATGGGTGAATGGGCGTGCCTTCGTTGAAGGTTGGGCATTGAGGCTGGCAACTCAGCACCATAAAATTCTACTGCCAATCATTAGCGTACCGGAGTTCTGCTGTGGCGACCACTAACCGGGAAAAGCTGAAAGAAAAACAACAAGTCTCCCTACTAACACAAGTAAATCAGAAATAGCTATATTATATAAAGGTTTTTTATTTCATGTCACTGTCTGTAGTTAGTATGTTCCCCCATGTATTCAGGTTTCATCCCACCTCCTACATGACTAATTTGCTATTCTATATTGTCAGTACACACACACACACACACACACACACATATATATATATATATATATATATATATATATATATATATATATATATATCTAGTTATATGTATGGTTCCCCTTCATATGACTGAATTAATATAAGCCTGAAACTCATAAGCCTGAAAACAAAAGCCTGAAAACTCAAA
Source organism: Protopterus annectens (assembly GCF_019279795.1). Classification (NCBI taxonomy): domain Eukaryota; kingdom Metazoa; phylum Chordata; order Ceratodontiformes; family Protopteridae; genus Protopterus; species Protopterus annectens. The sequence goes on along the minus strand of NC_056728.1, from coordinate 568,225,420 downwards.
AGCCTAAAAACTCAAAAGCCTGAAACTCAAAAGCCTGAAAACACAAAAAATATATATATTGACTTTAAACAACATAAACCATATTAATTTCCACTAAGTATAAGCAGGGGGGCAATCCCCCCTGCATCCCCCACATCCGCTGCTACTTAAATATCTCAACTCCAGGATTGCACTTCGTTACACTAAGTGCAATATTGGAGTTGGTACATTTAAATAGCAGGGGGTGTGCAGGGGCGTTTACCCTCCTGCTTATACTTAGTGGAAATTAATATGGTTTATGTTGTGTAAAGTCAGTATATGTATTTTTTATGTTTTCAGGCTTTTGAGTTTCAGGCTTTTGACTTTTCAGGCTTTTGTAGTTTCAATCATATGAAGGGGAACCATATATATATATATATATATATATATATATATATATGTGTGTGTGTGTGTGTGTGTGTGTGTGTGTGTGTGTGTGTGTGTACGCACATGCATATGTGAGAGTTGATCCACAACACATTTGATCTAAAAAAAGTAGAGTCACAATTGGTCTAAAACACATTTCATTGAAAACACAAATGAAAATCATAGGAATTACAATGGAAATTAGTGTTAATCAGTATTTGTACTTCACTTACTGTGACTGTTACATTTTATCTCTATCCCTAGAAGTTTGTGTTGGTCTGCCAGCAATGATTCACCGTGTAAGGAGTTTCTCTTTGGTTATGCAGTGGTGAAGATAGTGTATTTAAGTAAGGGGGTATTGGGGGGTTTAGTGGTGGCTTGCCCCTTGGAATAAAATAATATTTTGAGGAGTATTTGCTGCATATGAAGTTTTACATGTAATGTAATAGGGGAATATTCCCTTTTCTAGGACTGTGCAATATCAATATTAGTATTTATAATTAGCAAGGGGTATCAGGGGCTGCAAAAAAGCTGTTTTAATTATTATTATTTTTTTTTAAGTTAGCAGTTACATACATCGAGGCTCAGTGCATGCATAGTGAGGTGTTTTCAATCATCTGTGGTGGATATTTTGCCAGTCAACTTTGAGTGTTTTCACTAATCTGTAGTACACACACACATATATATATATATATATATATATATATATATATATATATATATATATATATATATATACAGTATGGATTGTACTTATTTTACTGCCTGCACTTTAACAAAGTCATTTTTGTGTTTAAATTACCTGTTTAACTGTTGTAGGCTACACACTCAAGTGTGATAGCCATTTCTGTGCATTTAAAGTGTTTTTTTGTTTGAATCTGCTTTATTTACTGAAAAAAAAACAAAAAAAAAACTAAAAAATGTACTTGTTTTCCTATCTTTCTAAGCTAGTATAGTCCACTTTTCAGGTTAGTGCTGAATTCGGGGCTGTGTTACAAGTTTCTGTGTTTGCCCATACCTTACTTGGATAGAAGGAAGTTTCTCTGTTCACCTGTGAGAGAGGGGAGCTTTGAGCAGTCTATCTGTCCCTGGAAGAGTGGTTTCAGCTCAGTAGTTTATTGGCCATTTTGGGCTAATTTCTATCTCTTTCATTTCCCTGCTATAAAACCCGCATTAGGATGGTTTTGGGCGCCAGGCAGTGCCAGTTAGCCAGGGTATAACTATTCCCGGCTCCACAAATTCTACTTTTCAGTTTTTCCCTTGGAACTAGACAAACTTTCAACTTAAGCACTCAAACCATTCACTTCTCAGCCCAGCACTTGCTCAAAACTCATAGCAAGCACTAATAAACCTTAGCACTAGACCCCCCCCCCCATACTGTAGAGAAGGACAAGGCTCTCTATTTGACCTTACCAGCCAATCAGTAAAACAGATCACTGTACCTATCCAGGCATGTCCAAAGGGCAGTTTCAGGTGTAGTCTTCGTTTCAACTGGTGAATCTGGGCATTTTGAGGCAATGTTACAACTGGCTCATGTACACAGACAACCCTCTCCTCCTACCACCAAACACTAATACATGCGAGAGATGCAATTATACAGCCAAACTGGAGGCTAAGCTGTCTCAACCCAAGACTGGACCAGACAGTCAAGAAAACAAGGGAATTACTTGCATCACACCACCAGCCTCACATAGACCTGTGAAACCAGCACTGGCAAAAAACACACATTAATATAAGAAAACATACTCGGAGGCTCTAAATAAAAATCTGCAAAAGCAACACAGACCTCCAAAGCAGACATCCAAGCAACCTCCACCCTCCAACACAAACCATGAAACACATACTTCACAAAACCAATGTGCCACGCAATCACAGCACTTAAGGTAAAATAACATACCCAGCACACTAGTAATAGGTGACTCTGTAGTCAGGCACACTGACATCCCACTCACTAGGTTGAACAAGAAGAAGGTTACTGTTAGCTGCCTGTCGGGTGCCAGGATCCGCCACATAACACAAGCACTCAGGTCACTCCAGAACAAGTACAAATACGATTCTGTCATTGTCCATGTTGGTGTGAACAACCTGAACCATACCTCCCTGGACTACATGAAAAGAGACATGGAAGAGCTCTCTGATCACGTAGCCCAGGTGGGTATGACCCTGACCCTGAGTAGCATCCTGCCCTCACCAAGAATGATACCATGGTATAAAGAAAAAAATATAAATTCTGGTGTCATTCATAGGGGATCCAGTGTATGTCAGCCTGGGATGACATGCTCAACAAGCCATGCTGCTTCACTAGAGATGGCTTGCACCTGTCACCCTTAGGCTTTCGAATATTGGCCAAGGCTCTTGCCAACCCCATAGTGCCATTTTTAGGCAAGGCTCAAAAGACAAACCCACTGCTGTAAATAGCACAAGTAACAAAAAACTGAGGGTAATGCTACTCAATGTCAGAAGTCTAAACCTCAAAATGCATGCACTCGAGGCACTCCTCAGTATGGAGAAAATCGATATATGTGCAGCAACAGAAACCTGGTTTAAGGCTCCAGAGAGCACCCCAGCACTACAACTCATACCATACATTTCAGCCCCAAAACCCGGACCAAAATACAAAAGGTGGGGGCATATCTATTTTCATCAAGGATACCCACACCTCCAAGTTAGTGGCACAGCATGATGCTTCAGAGATTATCCACGTGTGACTAACAATGGGCAGAACTGCAGTTCAAATTGTAGCTTGCTACAGATCACCCACCATGTCCCAAGACCCCCATTCCGCATTTCTGGAAACACTGAGAAACATAAAGGTCCTACCAAACACCCTGATACTGGGTGATTTCAATTACCCAAACATTAACTGGGGGAACTACTCAAGTACTAACTCCCTTGCCCAACATTTCCTAGAATTTATAAACTCAAATAACCTGGATCAACTGGTCAACACCCCCACCAGAGGTGACAACATATTGGACCTGGTCATCACCAACATGAGCGACCAATGTTCCACACCGGAGGTCAACCCCTCGCTGGGTAGATCTGACTATAATCTAATCACTCTGGATATCCACATTCTGCCTCCACCCCCCGTCAAAGAAACCACTGTGAAAAACTTTTCAAAAGCAAACTTCACATTACTTAAAACCGAGGTGGAAAGTTTCAAATCCCCCAAGCTAAAGGACAATGCTGCCCAAGCTGCAAAATCCTTTACTAATGCACTCTACGGGTACCTACAAGAATGCATGGATTGTGCTATCCCAAGCAAAACCAAGACTCACTCCTCCAAGAAAAGGAAGCCAGTCTGGTGGACCCCTGCCATAAACAAGCTATACAATAGAAGGAGGAAACTAGTACAGAAAAGAGTAAAATCCCAAGAAGGGAAGACATCCCTGATCAGTATCAGCAAGAAACTATGATCCCTCATAAAGTCATCCAAGGCTAGCTTCGAAAGAAAAATTGCCAAGGACTCCAAAGATAACCACAAGGCATTCTTTAGCTATGTCAAGAATCAAAGTGGCAATTCTCAGATCTGCTCGGAGTTAGTGCAGAATGGCACAAAATCCACTGAACTTGACCAATATCGCCAACATCCCGGCAGACAGGTTCAGTGCAAACTTAAACCCCCTGTCACCCCCAAAGGGGCTATAACCATACCAGAAGAATGTAGTGCCCCTGAAATCACAGACACTCAGGTTAAAACAGCCCTCTCCACCAAAAACACAGCATCAATGGGACTGGACAGTGTTTCAGGCTGCATCCTACATGAGCTCAAAGATGAACTAACCTCTCCCCTAAACACACAGTTCAAACTCAGCCTCTCCACAGGCTACATGCCCATAGAGTGGTGCACAGCAATGGTTATTCCACTCCACAAAGGTGGAGCCACAAGAGACCCCGGGAACTATCGCCCTAAAAGCCTGACTAGCTTGGTCTGCAAGGCTATGGAGTGCATCATCATGGATCTCATTAACAGAGACATTGGGAACCTCCAAACACTAGACCCTACCCAGTTCTGCTTTGTTAAGGGCAGATCATGCCTCCTAAACCTGGTGGACTTCTTTGAGACAGTTACCAAGGCTATAGATGAGGGGAAAGGTGGTCCACACAGCCTACCTAGACCTCGCAAAGGCCTTCAACACCATTCTCCATTCTGGTATTAGAGACAAGCTCACCAGCCTGAACATAAACCCCTACATCACAAGATGGGTTGACAACTGGCTCACGGAAAGAACCCACATGGTAAGAGTTGCGGGAGCTAGGTCTGACTCTAAACCAATTACAAGTGGCATTCCCCAGGGCTCAGTCATAGGACCCCTCCTGTTTGGCATATACTTCTTAGAGGTACAGGCAAGCACAGGAGGACTATGGCTGACCAAGTTCGCAGATGACTGCAAACTAGGGGCTATAATTGACCCTCCAGCTGACACATACATCCTCCAAAAGGATCTCACTGAGACAGATACCTGGTGTCAAAACCATGGCCTCAGGCTAAATGTCAAAAAGTGTATAGTCATCCCCTTTGGAAAAAACAAAGTACCCAAAAACTACCACATAGGTGGTAGCCCCCTAAATACAGAAGACATAATAAGGGATCTGAGGACCCAAGTAGATAGTAATCTCTCCTTTGATAATCACATTGCCAAAGTGGTTAGAAAATCCTTCTATATGGCCCACCTAATCACAAAAGGGTTTGCATTCAGATCAAAAGAGGTCATTGTGCCCCTCTACTCATCACTCATCAGACCCATCATAGAGTACAACGCCCCATTTGGGATGTACCTTATAAGACACCTGCAACAGCTGGAAAGACCACAGAAGTATCTCACCAAGAGGATCACTGGCCTCAAACAGATGCCCTATGCAGCTCGACTGAAGAAACTCCAGCTGTACTTGGTTGTATGCCACCTACTCAGAGGTGATCTCTGCCTGACATACAAGGCCATGTCCAACTCAGAATTGATGGACATGCTCCACCTAAAGAAAAACATATCCCTCGAGCCACACGCTCTAGGGCTCTAAACCTCACCACAACAATAAATATGATGTGCTGGAGGGATAGATTCCTGTCCCAGAGACTTCCCATGCTCTGGAACAAGATTCCAATCTACATTAGGCAGAGCTCCTCACTAACACTCTTCAAGAGAAACCTTGACAGGTGGATGGGAAACAAAAAGTTCAGAAGGGATCACTTCAGTGGCTCTGCTGGACAGAGGCACAGGGAACTAATCTAAGAGGGCAGCAAAAGCCAACACATTCCGGCTAGGCTTATAAATGCCTTTGGGCAGATAGCTTAGTACCTACCTATGAATCTATGAACCTATATATATATATATATATTTATTTATTTATATATATATATATATATATATATATATATATATATATATATATATTTATATATATATATATATATATATATATATATATATATATACATGGGTCTGCCTGAAAATGCCGAAAGTTCACAATGCCAACAATGAGAACACAGACACCGGAAGATCGACAATGGAGATGATCAAAAGTTGAGAATCCCAATGCTGAGAACAACAACATGTTAAGGTAAGTGTGTGATAGTGACGGACGTTAGGGTAGGGTGCGGGTCAGGTAAGTGTGCGATAGTGATGGACTTTAGGTTTAGGGGTGGGTTAAGTGAGTTAGGGCTAGGGTGCGGGTAAGGTAAGGTGCGATAGTGGCGGACTTGAGGGTTAGGGGCGGATTAAGTGAGTTAGAGTTAGGGTGCGGGTAAGGTAAGTGTGCGATAGTGACGGACCTTAGGGTTAGGGTTTGGGTTAAGGTTAGTGCACAGATAGTTGTGTATGTAAGGTTTAGTGTAGGTTTGTAAGGTTTTTGGTGTGCTTGTGTTGTGTGTGTGTTTTTCGGGAAAGGTATTTGTTTTGTTGATTGTCGGGATTGTGGTTTGTCGGGCATGTAAAGTTTCATGTTTTTGAACTTTCAGTTTCTTTCGGTTTTGTCATGTCGGTTATTTCGTTGTCGGTGTTTTGGCATGTCGGTGTTATCAGGTAGACCCATATATATAATATATATTTACATTAAGGCCTGAAAGACAGTAAATAATTTAAAAATTAAAACCATATATGTATATGTTCCTATGTTCTTACCATTCCACTCTCACATCCCCAACACCTATCAGTTACTGCTGTGAATTAAAATGACAAATTATGTGGAGTATAAAAAGTTCTAGTAATAACTTTTCATGAATTAATATGCCAAATAACAGAGACATTGCTAAGGATAGATCCTTTTATATTAATTATTGGTTTTCTGCAGTATATTTCATAATTTCCCCTGTAATAAAATAACCCCAAAACTAAAGTAATATGAATAACATCCTTAATTCAAAAACAGATGTTCTTTGCAGTATATTTGAAAATTGTGCATGTAATACAATAACCCTAAAACTAAAGAAATATCATGAATACTATTCATAAATAAAGAGTAAAAGTCAGATAAATGTCTTTCTGTTTGAGGAACGTCTTTAAGGAGTTGTTATCACATTGAAAAGTAAGGAAGGAATAATTTGATCTGTGCTTGAATCTTTAGATCTGAATTTATGCATTACATAATTGTATCTTTGTTGATACAAAGGGTAGGCTGCAACTGATATTATAAAAGTCTAAAGTACATACTCTAATATTCCAACTAACTGTTTTTAATCAAGTGATTCCCAAGAACATATACCTTGATCTTCTAGGAAAAAGATAATCTACTACATAAAAGTAATTAAAAATCAGGATTATACCTAAGAAACAGAATCAGATAAGCCCGATATTTAAGAGGGGGGTAGTGTTGTAGGGTAAGGAAGAAGTTTTATATGTTTCTTAGTAGTATTCAGTTTTCTGGGAAGTAAAGAATGAGTGTGTACACTTGTAGTATAATGAAGTAATAATATTTGTATTACTCCATATTATGCCTGCATCCTGTGGAATTTGTAAAACCAAGAAGAATGCCATACAAACCATTAAAAGAGCGGTATCAGCAAACAATGCACTAGGCAGAGAGTTGTCTGAGGATTGGTTCTGCAAAACACATTGTACAGATACCCCCCAATAATGCTACTGTGGATTCCTGAACTACAGCAGAATACAACAATAAGAAGAACCATTGTATCCTGGTGCTCCTTTCCAGAGGAATTGTCTAAGGGGAAACATAAAGACGTATTTTATAAAAGTGTCAGAATTTGAGTGAACAATCAAAATTGTAGACATATAGAAGCCTAACCTTCTATTGAAAATGGACACTATTGATCAACAAATGGTTGACACTTAATGGTCAGCTAAGGGTTCCTATTACCTGATTGAATGTTTAGGTTAGCAAATACCTAAACATCGATCTGGTAATAGTGAAAGAAAAAAAACATGAATGGCCAATTTAATGCAGGGAAAGGATTATTTGGCTGTTATGTGGATTTCGCCCCTTTTCCCACTGTAGAGCGATCTCAGAGTTGGTATATTTAGTTAGGGGGTGTGGGCGGTGAAGCCCCCCACTTCATTTTGGTTTAAATATTTTTGTTGTTTTTGCGGCCGAGGGAATTCATTCCTTGTGTTAAATCAGCCATTCGCTGCTTTAATTTTTCAATATTACCAGGTCAATGTTTAGGTATTTGCTAACCTAAATGTTCGATTGGGTAATATAGACACGTCAGCCAAGGCAAGCATCAATCCAGAAAGGATTGAAAAATGTAGAAAACATTTTTTTCAGGGGGAAAGCTAATTATATATACCATCTCTAACATCTCACAGCAATGGGGAAAGGCATATTCTCGATCTCTACTATACCACAATCTTGTAGTAAAAAAAGCCAATAAGTTTTGCTCAGCTGATTTTCAATCAGCTGTACCAGCTTTTTCACCTGTTAATAAACAGACTTGTCAACAAAAGGTTCTGCTTACATATATGAGTATATATGTATATGTATGTTTGTGTATGTGTATATATATATATATATATATATATATATATATATATATATATATATATATATATATATATTACCATCAGTATTGGCAATAAATATAGGCCTAAAATGGTGATACTACCAGAGATTTTTCTTTGTTTAAGTAACACTGTTGTTACTATAATAGTTTCAAGAGAAAGACAATTCTCTTATTCTTATAACATAATTATCTAGCAAACAAATATAGACTCTTAAGGGATGCAGTCATAAATTTATAATATTCAGAAAGGAGGCTATCTGTGTCTGGGGCCTTATGTTCTTTTAAGGCTTTAATAACTAAACACAATTCACCTGCACTAAACAATTTTGCAAAAATTTCCCTGTTAGCAATGGAAAGATATGGAAGATTCAAATTATCTAATTTTACAACTTATCTTTATTAAGATGAACTCTGTTTGAAGAGTGTGTTTTTTATCTAATTTGTATATTGCTATATTGCTGTATCTCTTTCTGAACATTGTGATTTAATTACCAGGACCGTGCCTTCTATTGGTCCACTGAAATCAGTGTATTACCAAAATAAACAAAGTTAAATAAGTAAATAAAATAATGTGATCACCTGAAGAATAAAATACTTTTTAAAAATGTGCATAAAGAGTTTCAAAAAATATTTCCAGGACTGCTGAGATTGATTAGTGAAATCAAAAAGGATATGATTAAATATTTAGCTATAAAATACATTTTACCTGCCTAGCTAGTTTCATGTGACCTAATGGAAGCTTGCAATAGAGCTATAATTAAAAGTGATCCACTTATTACACCTCTGAAAGAGTTGCATGGCAATGAATGTCTACATGGATTCAAATTAAAATCATTTAGAAACCTTGAAGTGCTGTAAGTTCAAAATCCCAGCCAATTCTAAATGAACTCTTGACTTAAATGTGAGTGCAGAAAGGCTTTAAAGCATGCCTTGGTGGTGCTTTATTAAAGCGTTCTACTGACATTAATTCTTTCTCTAATGATAGTAACTGATGAATGAGAAACCTATTTCGGTGGGAGAGGATCCATATTTTCTACATCAAAATAAAGGACCATGTCATCCAAGACAGTTTTGAACACAATTTTCAACTTATACAACATTTGCTGTGATGTAATCCCTGTCTATTGCACTGACAGTTCTGTGAGAGTAGGAGTACAAAATAATACCCTCATAAAGTTGGTATTGAGATAAATTCAACTGAGAAATAAGAATTTGAAATACTGAGACCGAGGATAAAGTTTCTTTCTGGCTTTAAACTTTGAATCAGCTCCACCAACTCTGTAATTAAGTCACCTGCTAAAGTAACCCAATGCATGAATAAATAATATTTTACACACATTTACCTTAATTCTTTAACTATTTCGGGATACAGATATACTTAAATGACGTTAACTAGATGATCATGCAAATAACCATCAACTTCTAGTACTAAACGTGTATTATCATTGTGTGTCCATTATATGTCAAATCTGATTGCCTACTGAGTTTAAGATAGCAACAACCTTACTCTCTCTCTCTCTTCTCAAAGCAGAGGAAACTAACATATAAAATTCCATCTTAGAAAATTAAGAATTTTATGCGGACTCAGGTTTATTTTTATTTGATTATTATTTTTTCTTTTACTGGGTTTCATGCATAAAACTATCACCACTCAGTCATCTAAGAAATAACAAGGTTTAAATTACTTTAATTATGTTATACTGCTATAAAACCCATTAATATCTGGAAACATTAACTTCATAATATGAAGTATTGTGCCTGATGATGTTTGCTTCTTCTTTGACAATAAAGTTATTGTAAAAACAATCTCTGCATTTGGCATAATAATACTTAGAACAGCAACATTTAAGATTAAGTCACGACCAGATGACAACAATGAACAGAATGAGTATTACAAATATTAAAAAAAATAAGACATGTTGGATTACTCATAAAACATAAAAGCTAATAAAAATCCATATTTTTATTAGAATTTAGTACATCCAGCTTATTTATGCTTTCCAAGCCCTCATGTTTGTGGGCATAAGATGCTCTACTCATACATAGTTCACTAGACCCTGAATTGTAATAAACACAAGATACGAGGGTAGATTCCAATATATATGATCATTGATAAACATTTTGTATAGAAAAGAGAAAAGGAATTAGAAAAAAGAGGGATAATTCATAAAATAAAGAATAATATGACAGCACCTTGGGTAACACATTTCAAGAACTTAACCTGGTACTTGAAGTGTCTTATAGCTTTTAAAGTTAGTCATTGATCAGAGGTAAACTTCAGTTATGCCTATTGTCTGTGTAACAGTGTTAAGTGTGTTACAGATTTCATAGCTGTAAAACACTTTGCTTTCCTACAAAATTTTCTCTAGATTATAGTAAAGTGGAGCAGCTAAAGCCTCTTGTACTGCAAAAAATTATGATCATATCTCAAGTCATAACTTTTTAATAATGGGTTGTTGAAGTGAATTCAGGAAATTCATCTCTTGAGCTCCAATGTTGACATACAATTCCTGAAACCATTTTTGAGCACATTAAACACAAAAACACTAGAACAAAGATGTGATGTAATACATTTTATTAGACCAATCTAGGTTTTGCAATTGCTCAAACTTACAGGCTAGTAGGACCCCGTTATTGGTAGTTATCCCCATTAACATCTGACTAATGATTCCTGCTAGGCAAAAAGTTTAAGTACTTACCTGTGTTGATCCAATAAAAGCTATTACATCTTGTCTGAGTTCCGTTATCTTTGTGTTTTCTGTTAGTGGACCAGCACAGCATTTCCTATTATCTAATACCTTAACAAACTGTTTAGTGTTAGTGACCAGATCATAATCTTCCAATGTGGTAAATTAATCTAAGAAGTTATTATTACAACCAGATGGGATACATCAATTCAAGCATAAATTAGGAATTTGGCTAGGCTTAAAATATCCTGCAAGGGCAACCAGGCTAGTACTAACCTATGAAACCTATGACATATGTAGTAATACTCACAAGATTATTAACTGAGAAGCAAAATATTAATTTCCTGCTTAAAATCTATAACAGTTGATAAATCTGCTGCTTGGATGCAAATCACTATTTTAATAAGCTTGTAGCTTCTTTCAGAAACCTAAGTAGGGTGAATTTAAGTTGTACCAAAAATAAGAGTAGCCTGAAATAATATGAATGCCTTCAGCAATACAGTTTTATAAAGAATTTTCTGAAGTCTAGGAAACTATTATCATTGAGCTGGCGAAACGTCTTCTATAAGCAGCATTTACAAATGCTAAGAGAACCTTGCTGCATATTACTTGATGTTAAAAACTATTGTGTAATTTGACATTTAAGCTTTATTCTAAGAAACATTGCACGAACATTGCTACTACAAACTGGGAGTTCCACAATGATTTCTTATTGGCCCATTTCATGTCTCAGTATTTGTTCATTATTTAATATGGCAATTTTCCAACCTAAACTGTTTTGTTATACACAGGTGACAAAATCTTCACTAGTGCGCCTACTTCCACACATAGGGTTGCCAGGTTTCTTTGTGGCTAAAACCGGACTAAGGTCATGCCCCTCACATCACTCATAACTCCACCCATTCCCACCCCTCTCCCAACCATGCCCCTCCCATTTTGTGACATCACTGTGACATCATCTGAACAGAGGGAATACCCTCTTTTTCTGTTCTGGATGCCTGATTTCAGCCGATTTCTCCCCAGTTGCCATAAACACTGTTCAAAACTTTCAGTGTGCATACTGTCTTCTTCTTTACTTCTACAGTGATTACAGATATTTTGATTTAATTTAAAACATTTGTTTCAAATTTTATAGTACAAACCACTGATACACATTTGCTAAACAAAGCAATACAGTCTCACAATGAAAACAGACGTAGCATTAAAACTACTCTGCCTTTAAATCTCACATTCACCGAAACAGCATTGTACATTGTTTTCCAAGTTTAAGATGATAACATTTTAAAATGTTCTAAGAAATTGCACAGTATTAACAACAATCATATCTTACATCAATAAAACAGACCTGAAAATGTATAGCATGGTCTGAAAATACATGTTTAGTATAAAACAATATATAATGATACAATTGGTCTTGCAGCTTTTGAAAAATGAACCTATGCATTTTATAGAAAGCTACAGAGCATATGCTTAATGTGGATAACTAGTGGATGGTCAGAAAACTAGCAGGGTCATCAATTTACATACCTTTGCTATACCAATCTCAGTATGTCACAAATAGCAATTAATCACAGGTGACCCTCAATTATAGAGCATTATATCAAAATAGTTAGAAATATTAACAGGTGAGATACTATGGCAGCAGGTAAGTTTGCCCTATTTTATCATTGTAAAATATTTTAATCACATTCAACAGCTTTAAGCAATATAATTTTAAAGGAATTGCAATAAAAAACTTCCTCTTAAGTTAATTACATTTCAGATTTGCTCCTGTAAATCTATCTAATACAACAGTAAGAGCAGTATAGAAATGAATGTGATAGGTTAGATAATACAAGGAGAGGATATCCATTGTAAAAAGCAGTAGACATAGAAAGGTTAGAAAAGGGTAAAAGAATGAAAAGAAAAGACCAGTAAAAAAGAAGGCAGCAGATAGCTGAATTACAAGCCTGTTAGTGTGTCAGAGTCTGAAGATATTATGCAGGATAGTACGGTAAACAAAAAACACAACAGCTACTCAGAAACAGATGTAATTCAAATAAGAAACAATACAGTAGCTAAATAATTCAAATGCTGTTCAGAATAAATTCCATTTGGGCAATAGTACCAATCACATCAAATATCACTTGCAAAATGCACAGTGAATAAGCTTTACTTTAAACATGATATAAACAGTTGCAACATTAAGAGACTGGGCAGCAGTTTACCACATTAAACATCAACAAAAATGCAGTTAGATATAGGCAGAAATAAAAAAACGCTATATACAAAGCTAACAGAGCAAGCAGTTGGCTTATTATATGACTAAACAGATTAATCTGCCTTTACACCGGGACTCCTGCAACTAGTACTGTTATGCTTTTCTCAAAAAGAATACTCCATAGCAGTACACAACAACTAACATTGCACTTTCTTGTAGAATGACTCATTTGCTCTCCTTTTCATAGCAGCGGCAGCCTCACAAACACACACACACACACACACACACACACACACACACACACACACACCCCTACCTCTCTGAATTTGTCCAACCATTCATTGTTGTTGTGGTCCGCTGTGAAGTCCAAACTCCAAACATCTTCTGGAGACTGGAATTCAAATTCCACTGCACGGTCGGAAGATGAAGACGTCATGTAAGCAATTTCGGCTTCTTCTGCATCAGTGCGTGTGACCAGACGCAAAGGGTGTTCTTAAAGTAGAACACCCTTAAAAATTTTTTTTTTTTAATTAAATCAAAAGATTTTATTTTTTCTAGACAAGAAAAGGCAGTTGCCGTTTTCCAGACAGGGTCCCTTATTTCTGGACAGTCCGGAGTCAGGTAATGGCTCTAATTATAGCCAAAAAGCACACCAGGACTAAAAGCAATAAGGAGGCGAGAGAGTAAAGATGGCATGGGAGAACCATTTGAGACCGTGTCAGTGGCACAAAACCCGGACTTCTTGTGTTCGGTTTTGAATAAAATTTGTAACCGTACAATTAGTCAGAAAACCGGACAGTCCGGTCAAAAAACGGACACCTGGTAACCCTATCCACACATGAAATTAACTCAGCACTTCATACTGACTTCTGCAAACTCTTAAACTCAGTTTGTATCTGGACAAAGAAAAAATGATCAGTTGAAAGGTAATATATGGCATCCTCTAGTCATGTAGACCTAGGAAGCCTGACTTCATTCATTTTTCAGGAAAATCAAAGAGGAGTACTCTGGCAAACCACCGCCCGTCCCCTTTAAAAACAGGTGACAGTGTGGAGTGTCATCATATGGCAGAACATAAATTAACTTTGATGAAACATTAGAACTAACTAGCACAGGATCATAGGATCTACAAAGTAGATCAGTCTAAGGGCCATTAAAGCTTTGTCCGGCACCAACCCACATATGGCAGCTCCATCCTTGATGACAATGACACAAGATAGGCCCAAGGAGAATATGCAGTGATAAAATCTAGTTATCACGGTTTACATTAAAGGTGGTGAGGGGTTTACTTTGTTTGAAATGAATAGGTAGCTTATAGTAGGGATTGGGTATGAATCTACCATGCCAGCATGTCCCATTTATTTCTTAGTAAAAATTAAAATATTTAATAGAGCTGCTTCTGATTCTGTTAATTTTGGAAAGGTCATAAATCACAAAGGAGGAGTCTATAAGATCCACAGAATAGGGATCAGTATTAAATTTTGTTTTGATAGCTAATAGTCTTCAGACCTATGATCTTTTTAGTTAGGAACCTCTTGGGTCTTTCAAATTATGCATTATATTTGGACAAAGGGTTGTACTCAGTAACTAGTCTGATGGGCAATGTCTAGAGAGGGATGATAACTTCTTTTGATATAAATGAGATGCATTTAGATATCATCTGGGTCAGATATGAAGGTTTCCTAATTATTGTTGAGCTGTCATGGTCGAAGGATAGGCAATTGTCAATGAAGGTGCCAAGATTTCTGATGACTGAATCAGTCTGGGTACCACCTATGCTATAGGCCATGGAACAGCTTTTTTCCATATTCAACAATACTATATTTTTATCATTTAGAGTTTCTTTGCAGCAATTATTTACAATGTCCATATCAGATTGCAATGACATAGTATCAGAAAGTGTGCAAACAACACCAAGCCTGCAATTATCAGCAAGTTCAGTTAGCCATAGGTGTAGGTTATTGGTTTGAAGGCTGGAGAAGTAGACACTGAATACATGGGGTGATAGCATAGAGCCATAACGGGTGCTGCTTTTCACCTTTCTACTTTCTGTGGGCGTTGCAGTTACACTGACTATATTTGCTCTCTCTGGTAACCAGTTTGATGTCTACCACAGGATTTATCCTTAGGTCTTTTTGATTATAACAACACCAGCATGGAGAATCATGTCACGGGCTTTAGTCAGACTGGATTATACTATGTGAGCTATATGACTGGCATATACAAGTTCTATGACCCTTTGAAAAAAGTTTACTGGATTAAATAAATAGGCATGACCTATCCTTGACAAAGTGGAATGGATGAAAGAAGAGAGGAATACAATTTTAATAAAAAATAAGTGTGTGTGTGTGTGTGTGTGTGTGTGTGTGTGTGTGTGTGTGTGTGTGTGTGTGTGTGTGTGTGTGTAGGGTCTATATTAGATCAGCGAACACTTAAACAAGCGAACGCTGATTGATTGACCTTATTTTAGCGAAAGTGAAAAATATCGAAGCAGCAGAAACCCAAATTTTTTCCTAGGGAAAGAATTTGGTTGTCTGTTTCTGTTGCTTCGGTATTTTCAGTGCTGTGGTGGAAAGTTACGGGTCGGATTCAGGTAAGTGTGCGATTCTGTGGATGTGAGTGTTAGGGTGGTTTAAGTGAGTTAGGGTTAGGGCTCAGGTTAGGTATGTGTTCGTTTGTGTGGACATGAGGGTTAGGGCGGATTTAGGTGAGTTAGGGTTAGGGAGTGGATGAGGTGAGTGTGCAATAGTGACGGACCTTAGGGTTAGGGTTTGGGTTAAGGTAAGTGGATAGTTAGTGGTGTGTGCATAGTTTAGTGTAGGGTTAGGTGTCAGATTTTAGGTGCATGTGTGTGGATTTCTGTTTGTTTGGTGTGCTTGTGTTGTGTGTATGTGTTTTGGATCAGCGATTTTTTTCCCTAGGAAAAAATCGCTGATCTGACAGTTCGAGATTGTAAGCTTTCACTTACATAAGGTCGATCAATCAGCATTCGCTTTTTTAAGTGTTCGCTGATATAATATAGACCCTGTGTATATATATATTTATATATATATATATATATATATATATATATATATATATATATATATATATATATATATATATTCTGATATGATGCATGCCTTGGTTTTGTAAATTAAACGAGTTGGACTAATAGGTCTGCAGTATTTGGGTGAGAGATGAGTACATCTTTGTACAAGGGCATTACAATGAACATTTTCCGTTTTTTCAGGAACATAACCAGTGGAAGAGGTTTACGCTGAAAAGGCATAGGAGAGGTTCTGAATGGTCATTTTTAGCCTGCAGTGATTATGCATCCATGAATATTATTGAAGTCAATGGTCAGGTAGTTTTGCTTTTAAAACAATGGCTCTGACTTGATGGTAATCCTTGAAGGGTTTTGAGAGTCAGAGAACTGTGAAATTTCAGTGGTTATGGTGGTGTGAAATTTGCACTAAATTTACCTGGTGGCACACTGGCAATATCCACTGGGACAGATTGGGTATTGCCTCTGAGCATTAGCTCAGAACATTGCGGGATGTTGATTGTAAGTTCCCTGACATAGCTGAAGAATGACTTATAATTGTCTTGGATTTCTGTTGTTATTTTCAGTTCATCCTTGACTTTGACTTTTCTAGAGATGATTTTTAGCTCTTTCCCTATTTTCCTGATGGAGTCATTTAAGTGGGCAGGTTGCTATTTATTGTATTCAGTACTTTTCCCTTTTTATTTTAGAGTCTGTTTATGTGAATAGACCACCATAATGGTTTATTTATACATTTCCTATTATATTTGACACTGTTAAGGGCTGCCTGAGTTATGCATCTTAGTAAACATTAGTAGCACTCTGAGATATAAGCAGTAGGTGCAGCTGTATGTGGGGGGGGGGGGTGCAATGGAATTTCAAAAGTTCATCATGGAGTTTTAAAGCATTAGCTTTTTTAAGTCCTTAAACTTGGAAGTGTCAAAGAAGGAGATGCTTGTGGATTTGACAGAGAATGGCATTACTTCATGATTAGATTTGCTCAAGTATGGATGTACAGTGATGAGGTACTTTCTTTGTTAGGACAAGATTCACAAAATTAGGACCTTGGTGGGTACATTTATTTATTCCAGGAAGTTTACATTTGTTATGTCAAGAAGCTACAGGGCATGCTTACCGTTAGTGATATATTCTGATTAGTAGCTGGATAACTGAAGTCCCACATCATAAAGGTATTGTAATTTATGGGCAATTCAGCAAGCACATTTAGAAATTTTTCATTGTCATCAGTGGGCAAGGACGGCGATCTATAGCAGACTATGAAATGGTAATTTATCTTGTTTAAAATGATTTGGTCTTCAGTAAGTTCTGTATGAGGTTTATGAAGAATCTGTCTGCAATAACAGGATCTTTGAAAACTATCGATTACTCCCCTGCAGTTACCATGGCCTGAGAATATAATATGCACTGAATACTGGATAGATAGGATGCTATCTTTGCACTGAAACCACATCTCTATTAATCTGAAATATGTATGTACTCAAGTTGCAAGAGAGGTTCTTACTAAATGTATGGCAAAATGAGACCACTGAGAAGCTCAGACAAATCACCCAGTACTGGTGGGAGACATTCAGTGTCCCCCATTAAGCACACTTTCTCCACATATCCCAGGTGAAAATGTACAGTGACACATCCAATCATCCATACTGGTTTTAAAAGTGGCAAAGGAAGTTTCATGGATAAGGGCAGCCGCTTTCAGAAACTGGAGATTTGTTGGATTAGCTATCTGTCATGCCAGCTCCTGTTTTTACATGTGATAGTTTAGGTTTAGATGTGTAGATCAGCTGTTTGCTTTGAAGAAGTTCAAAGAGTGCTGAGTCATTCATAGTATGTATAGCTAAACAGAGATCACCCCTTAGGAGTCTATATGTCACTAAGCAGAGAGAGAATTTTTAGTCCATTAAAGTAGGCAAGGGTACTGAGACCTGAGGTCTTTTTGGTGTGGAAATGGTGAGATCTCTCAATATGGTTTAGGTTCTTGATTTGCTGCATGTCAAATGGTGCATTATAGTCAGTTATGGGTGTGCTAATGGATGAATAAAGTGGATCAATAACTTCTTTAAACCTTGAGGGTATACTACAAATGATAAACTGCACAAGCTAGAAGGATTTTCTAACCATTACAGAGAAAGAGAAGTTAAAGGAGAATTTGTTATCAACATAAATACAGTAGTGATGCTAGAGTTACTGAAGGAATCTGTGCTGCATTTACTGGTGCTGAGGGTAAATATATATATATATATATATATATATATATATATATATATATATATATACATATATATATAAGCAAGTGTACATTCTACAGACTTGCAAATAACATTAATAATACTAATATGTCTGTAACGCCCAGGGTCAGTAGGTCATGCAAGGGCAGCATAGCTGCCACTCTTCTGGAAAAAGCCAAGTTGAAGAGTTGATGGAAGGGTTTTGATAAGTGGGACATACTATTTAGACTTCTGGCATTAAGTAGAGAAATATTGATATGGTCAGGCTTTGGATCTGTTGAAGAATGTTTGCTATTCTGGGATGTCTTTTCCTTAAAAAAAAAAGTACAATTGGGACAACAAAAAGCCATGCCACAAAGCTATTGGTGTAGCAACTAGGCCTGTCAATCACATTGTCCCAAGCTGACACATGTTGGATCCCTCCCCCCAAATGACACAACCTAATTAACCAAATATTAAAGAAAGATATCTTTTCCTTGAATCTGGGCATCATTTTGGATGTAGTAATTCCATTCAGGACCAGCATCTTGACTATATCAGACATATGCATAGCAAGATCCATCATGTCTTTTCATGTTTCTCAGTTAAATTTCTCAGACCATTCACACCCTCATTGGCCATTACAAGGCTGTAGTCATATTTGTCTGGTCTGACAGATTTTATAACCAGCATAATGTCAGAAATCCTGGCGCCAGAAAAACAACTTACTGTCACCCATATTCGTATCCACCCTGATGAGAGTAGGATCTTTGAATCTAACAGAAGAGTCAGCAGTTATCAAGCCATTTCTATTTGTGTGTGCAGACTTAATGGCAGCAGATGGTTTAGGTTCTGCAACCTTGTGACTCCATATTCTAAGTAACTTTATATTGTCTGTGCTAGATGAGAGTACAGTGTTATTGTATTTGTCTGAGGCTTGTCTGTCCTGATTCCAGAAACTTTCAGGAGAGATTTCTTAACCTCAGCACATTTGAGTATGATGCATGTATGCAGAGGTGGGATGTGCTTGTGTGAGGCTTACCAATTGTTTGTTTGTTTGTGAGAATGACCTTCAATTATGCAGATATTTACAATGCTCAAAAATGTATCATGTTTTGATAGAAACAGCTGGTTATCAGTAAGCATTAGTCAACTGCTGCATTGCCTAGTAATACCAAGTGCTAAAAGACTAGCTACAAAAGGAGTGAATGGAAACCGAACTTCCATATCAGCCAGTCAAGGAGAGTAAATGAAGCTTACAATGGGTCAGTCATTAAGACAGGTTTTAATTAATTTTGCTGATAACATAATGGTTATGGTAGATTTTATTTAGCTTTGCTGATACCTTAATGCACTAATAGTAAAATTTATGTATATAGTTAGAGCTATAAGTAGGCAGGGCAAAGGAGGAGGATGCACTAGGCACAAGCTGCTAGGGGGAATAACTGAGATCTGCTCATGGGAAGCATGTGAAACATCAGCATTCATTTAACATGCTGCTGGCAGTATCATGGATTCACAAATGAATACCATTTGCACTTGTAGTTAGATGCTCAGTGTTTTTAACCTTTGCACCATGGGAAGGTGTTGTGGTAAGCAACACGTTGCAACTATAGAAGATCTTTTTTTGTTCTTTTTGATCTTCAACTTTGGGTTGAGGGGAGCCAGCCTGGGGAACTGCCTGGGGTACCAAATGACCAAGCAATGGGTCTGCATACAATGTGCCAATACCGTAATGCACTACTAGTAAAAACAATGTTTAAGGTAGAACAGTTCAGTTATGGCCAGCAACTTTAATAGGAATACAGTATTAACAGTATCCACAAGTGTAAAATGTAGCATTAAAAATAGTATAATTCAAGAAGAGTGCAGCACAGTATTAAATGTAAGGGAAAGAAAAGGCACAACTGTCACTCAGTGGCCCACCAGAAAGAATATGTCTCAGGATCCACACAATTTTTACATCAAGGAGATAAAAAGCATGAATTATGTATATAATATTACATCACTGTGATGGTAGGCATGGATGCCTCACACAAAGCAGCAATAGTTTGTAAGGTAATTTGGAAAATAAATTTAAACTTGTCAGAGAACAGTAAATACAATATGATTTTGAAAAAAATGTCTATATTATTTAGGCAACAACAGGGACAATACAACAGTACAGCAAGACATTCAGCACCTCTGTGCTATCACAGTAGCAAATGGGCACTATATGTCTCTCTCATACACAGACACATACCATGCAGCAGAAGCATGCAGCATGACTAGGTGAAAACCACAACAAAATCAGGGAATGATTCACCGAGGGCTATAAGCTAAACAGAAGACAAAGTATGTCCTACTATATAATGCTTCCTCCCATGGGACTGTGAATATCACAGTTTATCACAGTTGTTACTAGGCTGATTTTGCACTCCATCTGATGGTTTAAGATTACAAACAGGAGCAGACTCACTCAGCTTAAAGCAACTCAGAGAAATGCAACATTGCACAAAAGAGCATATAGGTCAATTAAAACAAGTTCTGCTTTGTCCCTACCAAATGGCGCACTGCTATAGTCATCCCTCTCCACAAAGGAGGAGCGACTACAGACCCTGGGAACTATCACCCCATTAGCCTGACAAGTCTGATATCCAAAGCTATGGAACGCATCATCATGGACCTAATAAACAAGGATATAGGGAGTCTCCAAACTCTGGATCCCATACAGTTTGGTTTTGTGAAAGGTGGATCATGCTTGCTCAACTTGGTCGACTTCTTTGAGTCAGTCACCAGAGCTGTGGATGAAGGCAAGGTGGTTCATACAGCCTACCTTGATCTAGCCAAGGCCTTTGATACCATTCCCCACTCAGGAATCATATAAAAACTTACTAAGCTATGCATCAACCCCTATATCACTAACTGGGTTGCAAATTGCCTCACAGTGTGAAAGTAGCTGACTCCAAGTCAGACTACCAACCAGTCAACAGTGGAGTCCCACAGGGATCAGTCCTGGGTCCTCTCCTGTTTGGTATCTACTTCTCAGAAGTCCAGTCCAACATGAAGGGACTCTGGCTAACAAAGTTCGCAGACGATTGCAAGTTGGGAGCCATTATTAACTCCACAAGTGATGTCGACAACCTACAGAAAGGCCTCACTGAGACCAATGACTGGTGTCAGAACCATGGCCTTAATCTCAATACCAAAAAATATGTCATCATCCCCTTTGGGAAAAACCCAGTTCCCATGAACTACCACATTGATGGTAGTCCACTGAACACAGAAGGCATTATAAGAGATCTGGGAACACAGGCTGGCAGCAACCTCTCTTTTGACCACCACACTGCCACTGTGGTCAAAAAGTCCTTCTATGTGGCACATCTCATTACTAAGGGTTTTTCATCCAGGAAGAAAAAAGTCATTGTTTCCCTGTGCTCTTCCCTCATTAGGACAATCATCGAGTACAATGCCCCATTTGACATGTACCTCACTAGACACCTGCAGCAACTGGAGAGGCTGCAAAAGTACCTCACAAAGAGGATCCTAGGCCTTAAACACTTGTCCTACTTAGAGGCGATCTCTGCTTGACTTATATAGCCATGTCTGACCCATCTCTGTTAGAAATGCTACATCTAAAGAAATCTCAATCTCTCGGCACCACACGCTCCAGAGACCTCAACCTCATTACCACAATCAACAGAACGTGCTGGAGGGCATAACCCAGAGACTGCCCTTGCTCTGGAATAGACTTCCCATACATGTCAAACAGTGCACCTCACTGGCCCTCTTCAAAAAAAATTTTGATGAGTGCATTGGGAAATAGAAAATTCACCCCAGGGATCACTGCAGTGGCTCTACTCAACAAAGGCACTGGAAACTAAGGTTGGGTGGCACGTTGTCAGGGTAGTCCTATGGGCTAGGCTTGTAAAGGTTCCAGAGCCATTACCCTAGTACACACCTATGAAACTATGAACCTACGTGGTTCCAGCAATCAAACACTCAGAATAAAAGCAGTTTAGTCTTCTTTCACCAGAATAAAATTAATTAATCAGTTCTAATTGAAAGATTACCAAACCACAAAACACTCAAAAGCAGTAGAAAAAGACTTAACTCAGTGTTATGGGTCTGGTTTTGTAGTCAATCTGATGGTTCATGGTATCAAACATTAAGATATATCATCATGAACAGTTAACTGTTCACTAACTTAGGAAGCAACATGACTTGTGATTAGGCTAATCATATTCAACCATCAAAGGGAAAACATATTTCCAAACATCCAAATGATGACTGCCTGATGTGTAGTGGAAGGAGGATTCATTAGGATATCAATATATTATGCCAATGTGTCTTATTTATCTGTTGATGAAGTTTTAGTTCCTTTAACTGGGTATTTGAGAAACCATTTGTTCTTCAAAGGAATATAAGGTCAAAGATGGCTGGATCTTTCATGACTTGAAAGTCTAGAAACAAATCCCCATGGAGGAGTGAATAAGAGACTGAGTACTGAGAGAGGGCTGTCAGCAAGAACTGGATTATGGTCAAATGGGGCCATAGGCTGAGTAATGTATCATCCACCCCTCCAACATCAGCACCCCCCCCCCCACCAGCATCAGAATTCCCTCCACCAGCAGCTATCCACAGCCATTCTAGTATCCCATTCCATGGCTATTTCTCCCCAGTTAAAATAAACACTATTCAAACCTGTCAGCATGCATACTATTTTGTTCTTTACTTCTACAATAACTACATATATTTGGATTTATTTTAAAGCTTTGACTTCAAATTTTATAGCACAAACACTTATAGCCATTTGCTAAACAAAAGAATACAGCATCACAATGAAACCAGACTTAGCATGAAGAGTAAAATTCTCTGTCCTTGAAACTCACATTCAAAGAAAATGCATCTGACCAGTGGTGGATTAAATTTACCTTTGGTCTGTTTTCAAATCATAGGCCCCTTGCACACATTTTTAGGACCATGCATACATGCATGTGTTCTTTGATTCACCATCCAGATTGTATTAAATTATATTCCTTGGATAATATAGCACCACTTGTTAGAGGGTGTTTTAAATTTGCAGTTTTTAACATGCTTCCAGTAAGGAATGACCCAAGACGTATGACCCAATAATGAAAACTGCCCATTTCAGAACATTTCAGCCATAAAAGGCTAATCAAGCTTCTGTCTTTACAATCCATCAATATCAGTAAATATACACAATCTCTGATATACAACTGGTAGCATGTTACAGACCACCCTCCCAATCTCAGGAACCCCACTCAGCCTTCCTGAAGACATTGAAGAATATGAATGTCTCACCAAACACCATCATATTGGGAGACTTCAACTACCCTAACATAGACTGGGTGCATTATTCTAGCCCAAACACCCTAGCCCAAAGGTTGCTGGAATTCATAAATTCAAACGCAATGGAACAGCTAGTCACCTCTCCCACAAGGGGAGATAATATACTAGACCTGATCATCACAAACATGGGGACAAAGTGCTCCACACCGGAAGTATACCCTTCACTAGTGAGATCTGACCACAAACTAATCACCCTGGATATACATATCCCACCTCCACCCCCAACACAAAAGACTACAGTGAAAAACTTCTCAAAAGCCGACTTTACACTTCTTAAAACTGAGATGGTATCCTTTAAGCCCACTGGGACAGTGGAAACCACATCCCACAATGCAGAATCCTTCACAAATGCTTTCTACGGACATCTCCAAGAATGCATGGATCATGCAATCCCAAATAAAACTAAGACCCTCTCCACCAAGGGCAGGCATCCTGTCTGGTGGACCCCAGCCATAAACAAATTGTATAACAAAATAAGGAAGCTACTGCACAACAGAGCAAAATCCCATAAAGAGAAGGCATCTCTGATCAGCACTAGTAGAAAGCTACATTCTCTCATAAAAACATCCAAGGCCAACTTTGAGAGAAAAATCGCTATGGACACTAAAGATAACCACAAGGCCTTCTTCAGCTATGTTAGAAACCTGGGCGGAAACCCTCAGATATGTTCAGAGTTAGTTCACAATGACAAAAAATACACTGAACCCACAGATATTGCCAACATTCTG
Organism: Protopterus annectens; assembly: GCF_019279795.1. NCBI lineage: Eukaryota > Metazoa > Chordata > Ceratodontiformes > Protopteridae > Protopterus > Protopterus annectens. Next base: position 568,200,862 of record NC_056728.1, on the reverse strand, counting down.
ACAGACAGGTTCAGTGCAAATTTCTCCCCTCCCTCACCCCCAAAACAAGAAATACTTATCCCAGCTGAATGTAACCTCCCTGTCATCTCAGATGTCCAGGTGAGAACCGCCCTCAGCAAAGCTAAAAACACAGCATCAATGGGACCTAACGGTATCCCGGGTTGCGTGCTACGTGAACTCCAAGAGGAGCTAAACCCGCACATAAAAATGCTATTTAACCTTAGCCTTACTACAGGATATGTACCTGAAAACTGGTGTACAGCAACAGTAGTCCCACTCCACAAAGGAGGCAGCTCTACTGACCCTGGTAACTACCGCCCCATAAGCTTGACCAGCCTGGTCTGCAAAGCTATGGAAAGAAATCATTATGGAACTAATAAACAGAGACATTGGGGACTTACAGACACTTGATCCCACCCAGTTCGGCTTTGTAAAAGGCAGATCCTGCCTTTTGAACCTGGTCACTAGAGCCATTGACGAGGGCAAAGCAGTCCATACAGCCTACCTGGACTTGGCTAAGGCTTTCAACACAATACCCCACTCTGGCATCATAGACAAGCTCAACAGCTTAAATGTAAATCCATATGTCACAAGATGGGTGGCAAACTGGCTAAAGGATAGAACCCATAAAGTCAAAATCGCTGGAGCCATGTCAGACTCAAAGCCAGTGACAGGGTTCTGTCCTGGGACCCCTCTTGTTTGGCATTTATTTCTCAGATGTGAAAGCAAACATGGGAGGGTTGTGGCTGACCAAGTTCTCAGATGACTGCAAACTAGGCGCCATAGTCGATACACCAGCTGACACATACATCCTACAGAAAGGCCTCACTGAAACGGACAACTGGTGCTGGAGTCATGGCCTTAAACTAAATGCCAAAAAATGTATAGTCATCCCCTTTGGGAAAAACAAAGTGCCCACAAATTATCACATAGGCGGTAACCCACTGAGTATGGAAAAAGTTATCAGAGACCTGGGGACCCAAGTCGATAGTGACCTCTCATTTGACACCCACATTGCCAAAGTGGTTAGAAAGACTTTCTACCTTGCCCACCTTATCATGAAGGGATTCACATCCAGATCAAAGGAGGTCATTGTGCCCCTGTACTCCTCCCTTATCAGGCCCATGATTGAGTACAATGCCCCATTTGGTATGTACCTCACCCGGCACTTGCAACAGCTAGAGAGACCCAAAAAGTACCTCACCAAGAGGGTCAAGGGTCTCCAACATATGTCATATGCTGCCAGACTAAAGAAACTCCAACTCTATTCAGTAGCATACCGCCTACTCAGAGGTGATCTGTGCCTGACGTACAAGGCCATGTCCAATCAGGATTTGATGGACATACTCCACCTCAAAAAATCCAAATCCATCAGAACCACGAGTGCTAAAGTTTTGAACCTCAGCACAAATATGAATAGGACATGCTGGAAGGACAGATTCATAACTCAGAGGCTTCCCATACTCTGGAACAGAATCCCAGTTCATGTTAGGCAGAGCCCCTCACTGACTCTCTTCAAGAGAAATCTTGACGAGTGGATGGGAGATCGTAGGTTTACCCCAGGGGTCATCTCTGTGTCACTACTAGACAGGGGCACAGTAAACTAATTCTATTATGTAAGGGGGTCTTCACTGTGTCACTACTAGACAGAGGCACAGTATTCTAAATCTATTCCGTACACTTTTGTACCATTACATGGGGTAGCGAAAGCCACATCACTATGGCTAGGCTTATAAATGCCCCAGGGCAGATAGCCTAGTACCAAACTATGAAACTATGAAACTATAAGTTTAAACTTTATGCAGACTGCAACTCATGCAACATTGTACACCTAGCACACTACATTCACTGTCCTTTCTTTTACATTGGCATGACCATCGTAAGTTAAGGAAGCGTATATGCAAACATTTGTATAGCATTAAGAGGTCTGACTTTAAGAATGTTTTAACTAGATGTGTATAGAAAATGGGGCAGGTACATTCTTTTGTTTTATGGTGATTCAGATTGTGGTAGATGGGCTGTGTATGGGTGATATGAGAAATAGAACAGAAAAAGAAGAAATAATTGGATTATCAAGCTACAACCAGATAGAGGTTATGACCTCAATGAAGCAGTATCACTTAAACCCCATCGATGATATTATATATTGCTCTGATTGTTGACTTTATTTATTTAAAGCATTTGGTTTCTGAAATGTCTCTGTTTTGGTGATTATAATGCAATGACATTTGAGGTGACGTGTACACACTTTTATATTTTTGAATGTTTGATTGTTTTTTATGGTCGAGGGGCATTTGATTCTCAGCTGGAGTGCCTTCTGTGCGGCGTCTGCATGTCCTCCCTGTATTCACGTGAGTTTCCTCCCACATTTCAAAGTCATGTATCTGGAGTGTTTCTCCCCAGGCCTCTGCTAAAAATTGGCTTCATTCCAAGTCAGACTTTCCCTTTAAACAAATGTTAAATAAATATGTTATGGTTTTATATTTTTTAATGATCTGAAGAAGCGGCTTTTAGAAGCAAAAGCACTAATCGTTATTAAAGCTTTATTTTTATCATATTGAGCCATGTTTGTGCTTTGCTTGTTACACATCTTCTAACTTTACAAATGCATTTTCAGCACAAGCACCTGTACAAATCAGTTTGATATACAAATGACATATAATTATTTGCAAAACTCCAGCTAACTCTGCTGGCATATGTTACACATTCACCACCCTGCTTCACCTGGAAAAGCTGGCAATACTTCACATTGTCACATCTCTCCCCCTTTAAGACTCAAGCTAGTTTCTTAAGTTTTCTTAAGTGACCCTGAAGATACATGCCTTGAGGGACATGAGCCTCTCTGGGAACAAATTAACTCATACCTTATTTTGAGACTCCATCTGCATTGGCATTGCTGACTGCACTACTTTGCTGCACTGTCATTTCATACGCCTGCAACCCTAGGCTCCACCTTAACAACTTGGCATTTTGCTGGCTGGCTCAATGTAGCTAAGTTAATAGATTGTGGTCTATAACTAGTGAATTTCCTTCCATACAGATAGGGTTGAAGTGTCTGCAGTGCCCACGCTATGGCTAGACATTCCTTTTCCACCCTGGTTGGAGCCTGCAGCTGAGATATACAACTGGATGCTCTTCTCCCTCTGAGGAAACCTGGCTGAGTACAGCCCCCACCCCATGGTTTGAAGTATCCACCTGCATAACCATTTCTTTGCTGTAATCTGGACTGGCTAATAAAGGGGGTCCTCTCAAAACCCCTTTAAGCTTTTGGAATTCCTGCTCGCAGGCTGGGGTCAACACTGCCTTATGTGTCCTGTTTTTCCTCATTAGGTCTGTGAGGGTGAACAGCTATTGTAATATAACTAGGAACAAATCTTCTATAGTACCCCACTGTCCCCAAGAATGCCCTTACCTGCTTTGTGGTAACAAGGGCAGACCACGACTGAACAGCTTCCACTTTGGCAGGATCTGGCCTGATCTTACCACTCCCCACTCCATGTCCCAGGTATGAGAGCTCTGCCATACCCACCTGACCCTTACTGGGATTCATGGTCCCACTGTTGGCACATTTTTTTTAACACAAGCAACTTTACAAATACATTTTCAAGTATAAATGAGTTTGATATACAAATGGCATATTATTCTTTACAAAACTCCAGCTAACTATGCTGGCATATGTTACACATCCATTGCCCTACTTCTCCTAGCATAGCTGGCAACACCTCACATCATCACATTCACTCTGAGATAAATTTAATATTAGAGTAAGTCAGTCTTCAGATGACATGATGGCAAGGAAAAAAACAATATGTTGGGGATGCTTTCAGAGATCATGGTAAAGTGGTTGAAGTGGTCAAGAAAGTAGTAACAAGGTACTGCCCTTTGCTGTCTGCCCAGAACCTCCCTCACATGCTGATGGTGCTCATGCCAGGAATGGCTGTAAATGGCAATATCATCCAGGTAAGCAAGGGCATAATCTACTGCTCCTGCTAGGATACAATCTATGAGCCTCTGGAAGGTCAATGGGGCATTTTTTCCCAAAGGTCATTTTTGTGAACTCATATAATCCAAAAGGAGTCACAAAGGCTGACCCCTCTCTAGTGGTGGGAGCCAACAGCACCTGCCAGTAGCCCTTGGTCAGATCAATAGTGGTCAGATACTTACCCCACCCAGCTGCTCTAAAGCTTAATTTGTACTAGACATAAGGTAAGCATTTGACTCTGTGTGACTATTTAGTTTTCTGTAGTCCACAGAAAGCCTGGTGCTGCCATATTTGTTTGGTAACAGCACCACTGGGGTGGCCCTAGGACTGCTGAACCCCTTCATTACCCTGTTTCAACATTTCCTGTATCTCCTCCCTTAGTGTCTGTCTGACTCACTCAGGCACTCTGTAAGGGGCTGCTTGGTAGGCCTTTGGAGTCCTGTATCCACATGGTGCTGCACCAGGTGGGTGTACCCTGGTTTCCCAGTGAACATGCCCCCAAACTCCTGTAACACTGCTTAGATTTTGTGAACCTTAGTAGGGAATAGCTGCTGGGACATTGCTACCCCTTCCACTTAGGTGTCAGTCTGAGCCTCACTGAGGAGATCAGTCACCAGCTCCCCCTCAGACTCCTTCTGCCATCCACTGCAAATACTCAGTACCAGGGCCTCCCTTTCATAGTAAGGTTTCATCATGTTAATAAAGTACAATTTGTGCCCCTGCCTCCAGCCTAGCAGATCTACCATGTAGTTAACACCACTGACCTTCCTTACCACTTTGAAGGGTCCCTCTCAATCTGCCTGCAGCTTATTGTTTCTGACAGAAATGAGAACCATAACCTACTGTCCCATAGCATACTCTAGGGCTTAAGCAGTCCTGTCATACCAGAGCTTTTTCTGCTGTTGGGATCCTGCGAGATTCTTCTGGGCCAAACCCATGAGCTCCCTAAGCCTTGTCCTGAGGTTTGGGACATATGCCACAACAGGCTCCTTGTGGGATTTACACAAACCTTCCCATTCATCAAATAACTAAATCAAATCTAAAGGCTCCCTCACCCTATACCCATACAACAGGTCAAAGGGTGAAAAACCTGTGGATTCCTGGGGTACCTCTCTGTATTCAAACAGCAGATGGAGAAAATATTTGTCCCACTCTCACTTAAATAGGCCTGCAAATGCCCACAGCATGGTCTTTAGTGTAGAGTTTAACCTCTCCACAAGACCATTAGCCTAGGGGTGGTATGGGGTGGTCTTTAGGTGCTTCACTCCACAACACTCCCACAGACAAGCCAGCAGGTCTGACAAAACTGACAACTTTGTTAGTCAGTATTTCTCTTGGGAAAACTACCCTGCTGATAATCTCTAACAAAAGCATTTGCCACCTTTTCTGCCTCGATGTAGGACAGAACCATCGCCTCAGGGTATCTAGTAGCATAAACTACTACCACTAGGATATACTTCTTCCCTGTGGAACTTGTGGTACTCAGAGGCCACACAATATGCATCGCCACCCTCTGAAATGGCTCCTCAATCACAAGCAAAGGCATCAAAGGAGCTTTGACCTTGTCTCCAGCCTTGCCTACTTCTTAGCACTGATCACAAGTCCTGCAGTACCCTGTTATACCCCTTGCAGTCCCAGACCAATAAAGATTCTGCATAAGACATCTTATGGTATGCTTTATACCCATATGACCTGCAAAAGGAATGTCATCGGCTATGGCCAGAAGTGCCAGATGGTAGGCTCTAGGCACTACTAACTGCTGTATTACCTCAGTCTCTAGCCCTCCCTCTGGTGTCCACTCTCTATACAGTAACCCTTTGTTCCAGTATACAGACTCCCCTTTTCCTTGAGGATCAGGTGCCTCCCTAGCTACCTCCCTCAAGATGCTTATTGTAGGGTCCAAGAGCTGAGCCTATCTCAGCTCTATCTTTGTGACATTTCCCTGCTTTCCTTCCACAGGAAGTCTGGTATCCTGTGACAGGGTTGCCTCACTCTCAGCCTGGGTACTGCCATTCACCCTTGCTCTTGCAGTCATTCTGTCCAAGGGAGCATCAGTATCTGCCAGCAGCTGTGGCTCATCTTCAGGCTCACTACTACAGGGTAGCTCCCTCCCTGAAATAGCCACCTCACCAGCCCTGGCTTCAGGTGTGGGGTCTGTCTGAGTCTCCCCCAGGCGACCAGACCCACAGGCCTGTCTCCAAGACTGACTGCATGTAACTGCATATGCACAAGGTACTGCATTACCAAAATCATTCACTATCAAGACATCTGCAGGGATATCCTCATACACACCTACTCAGACCCCTCAACCAATTGGGGACACATTTCAACAGAATCAGGGACACATCAAGCAAAAATCAGGGGCAATCAGGGACACTTTTAAAATATTAGTGCTATTAACTTGAAACATTGACAGAATCAGAGCATATGAATTAATACATATTTTCTGAAGTAAAAGAAGTTTATAACTCTTAATTATTGTCATTATTCATTAAGTGTAATTCACCACCTTTCCTCCAAAAGTCACTAGTTTTAGGAGGGATTAAGAGGGACAGAGTTAAAATTTGAGTCAAAATCAGGGACATCCCTGAAAATCAGGGACATTTGGGAGGTATGCACCTACTTGCTTACTTCTTTTTCCACTCTCCCAGTCAAGGTGAACCCTGGCCAAAGGCATTTGGAATTGGGTCCCTCCTAAAGCTCTGACTGGATTGAACTGACCAAGCAAGTACTGCTCCTCTTTAACCACTGCAGGCTTCACATTGGTTATGTCAGAGGCTGTGTCTGTCCTAGCAGTGCTCTGTTTTCCGTCCACTAAGATAGGGTATAAACTCAGGTGATAGTTTGGTACCCCTGTTGTTTCCAGAAAACTTACCACTGGCATGCTGTTATTCCCACTTATTGGCTATCCCACCTTTTGCTCTCCACCTTGCTTCTGTGGACATCTATACGATACATGGCCCCACTGGTTACATTTAAAACATCTAACCCATGATCCTGGCCATGTACCTGAACTAGTGGCTTCACCTGTTACTGCTGGACTCTGTTGGGGTGATTTAGGCTGCACACAATGGGTTCCCTTATACCCATGTGCAGCACTGAGTATCCTATTATTGTGCAGTGATGCCCTGCTTGCTAAGTAGAGATCCCCTTATTCCCCCAGCTCATCTGCAGAGTTATACTCCCAGTCAGCCAACCAGATTCTCATGGCCTCAGGCAAAATGCTAAGGGCTTGATCACTCACTAAATGGTCTGCCAGCCCTTCAAAAGTGGTGACCTAAACCCACTCACCCACCTATGAAAATAAGTGCTTAATGAAGCAATATAATCACACACACTTTCATCTGCCATGCATCTATGCTCACAAAACTTTTTTCTATTAACTTCAGGTGTTAACTTAAAACATTGTAGTAAACATTGTTTTACTTTATCATAGTTTAAATAATCAATATCAGACAATTTAGAAACAGCAGTTACAGGTTTACCATGGAGTAAGGGGGTCAGGAACCGTACTCAGAACCCTTGGCCAACATTATACTGTTTGCATACTCTTTCAAATATATTAATAAAACTATCAAAATTATCATCCTCTGTAAACTGTGGAAGACATTTACTGACCTTTATTATTTCTGGGGTTCAGTTATTCCCTTTCCCATTACCTCCATGTTCCTGTTAAAGAGTCAGCATCTCCCTCTCATGTTGGTGCTGTTTTTCATTTTTTTCAGCCTCCAAATGCCATAGGCTCTCTGCTGATTCTAAGCCATCTGTTTCTCCTTTTCTTTGGCCTCCAAATGGCACAGTCTCTCTGCTGATTTTAATTCCAAACATTTAACCTCCAGTTCAAGTGTCTTTAACTCCAGATGGATTTTTAAGTCCTCTGAGGAAAAGGTGAACTGCTCTGTTTCTGAGGACTGCAAATTCCCATCACCAGACTGGTTATCCTCCTGGTTGCTGGTCTGAGCTTTGACTAAGGCTGAAATAATTTCCTCTTTAGTCAGGCTGGCACGCAGCAGTTCTTTGGCTTAGCATACCTTGGCCAACTGGTTCTTTGTCAGCTTGTCATAATCCTCTGCTGACATCTTTGCCTGCTTTTCCTGACTAAACTAAACTAACAAAAAAATAAATAAAACTGCTGTAAAAATGAAACTCTGTATGTTTACCTTGTGGCTGCTGACAGTACACACACCTTCAGTGACAACTGCCTACAGGCTACAGAAGTTCAATTAATATTCACGCCACTGCCCACCAATATGTGACATCCACCCTATGGGCCAGTAATCAAGGGGCTTAAATCCTCATAACTGACACCAGTGAGGGACGTTCACTTGGAAGAAAAATAGGTACACACAGTATTTCCAGATGCAGCTCTCTGCATCAAGCACAATTTCCCTTAAGAGCACACAGGGAACACACTCAGTCAAGGGTCTGGGTTTCCCTGTATCTTTGTCTCTCCAGGCTCCCAATAAGACTCTTCACTGGCAAAGTTGTAGAGTTGAGTCCTCAGCTGAGTGTCTAAGCCAAATCCTCCAACACCCTCTCTGAGTGATGAGTGCTCTGTGTCCCTGCTCAAAGTAGCTAGGACACACACACACTTTTTGAGACTTGATTTTCACACATACACACCTGGGAAAGGCTGGCACAGATTTTTTAGCTATGCCCTTCTGCCCAGACTATAAGGTGGTTACTACCACCAGACACTCCAAAGCCAGCTACACTAAGCCTCTTACATGGGTACCCAGTCATAATCAGTGAAATTAATACTAATACAAATGGTAGTATTTTGACCAAATGCAAGGATTTCAGGAGTGGCCACAGTGTCACCAAATAAATATAAGTACTCTCAAAGGTTAAAATATTCTCTAAATTCCAACCACAATGAGTTGAAATATATTTAATAATAAATAATAAAAGAACATGAAAATACTAAATATTTATTTACAATAAACACCAGAGTTTCAGCACAGGAATAATTAAAATGACACAGATGAATAGATTCACACAGATACAGAAAAAGCACTTAACTAATCTCACTATATTTTCCTGACTGTACTGAAGAATTACTATTCCCTGGGTACTTACTAAAGCAAGGCAAGATGGAGTAGGTGAGTGGTCTTCCTGTCAGTTTTCAAAAACAGACTGCCTTGAGACTTCTGTCTCATCTAGTATTAAACCATCATTTTAGTCCTGGATTACAGAATGATATCAAACACATCTGGTCATCTGACTTCTGGTTCCCATACCACCCCCTTTACTAGCAACTGAACCAGAATCTAGTGCATATGTGTCAATAATACACACACATACAGCTTTTCTAAGATCTGCTGCAGCTTCTGGAAGTCATAAACAATTTCAAACTTCCACCCTTCCAGAGTAGTAATTAATTCTCAGCTAAAGACAATACAGAAGGCTTCCCAGTACAGACTTTTTGTCTCTGGCTACATTGAGACTTGTAAGATACAGTCTTTATGACTTATACCAGGTAATTTAATTTTAAACTATTTTTCAAAGTTAGCTGGAGTGAGAATAACCTCTTCTCTTCCAGTATCCTTGGTTACAATTTATTCATGTCGATAGTTACCATACAGTCTGACATACAGATGTACTCTTTTTTAGTGTCCATCAGGGCCCACTGTTGGTACATTTTTTTAACACAAGCAACTTTACAAATACATTTTCAACACAAGCACCTGTACAAATGAGTTTGATATAGAAATGGCATATTATTCTTTACAAAACTCCAGCTAACTATGCTGGCATATGTTACACATCCATTGCCCTACTACTCCTAGCAAAACTGGCAATACCTCACATCATTACATTCACTCTGAGATAAATTTAATATTAGACTAAGTCAGTCTTCAGATGACATGAAGGCAAGGAAAAAACAATACATTGGGTATGCTTTCAGAGATCATGGTAAAGTTGTTGAAGTGGTCAAGAAAGTAGTAACTTATGCTATTTCCAAGACAGACAATGAGAGAGAGAGAAAACCCTAACTGTGCAGAAGAAAACCTGTGTTCAGTTTGAAGCCTGAGTATTGAAGAAGCTAGCCAGAGAAAGACAGACAGAGAGAAAGAGAGAGAGAGAGAGAGATGAGTGTCAGAAGCCAAGGTTGACTCTTCAATCCCTTAAGGAGGCAAACAGTTTTAGTAACAGTTAATGAGCACCAGTTAGAGAATAGCCTAGTACTGTGCACCAATACACAGGGAATTGGAGGCATTAGCATACCTAAAAAGTCCATGCACTCCAGTTAAGTATCAAAGGTGTCCTGGAGCACATGCTCACATCTGAAATTAATCCTGCCAGCCAACAGTGGGAGGATTGTTAAGAATATGCTAACCTCCTTCTTAATGATGGATGTGATTTCCAGGTTTTACATCCCTATCCTGACATCCTTTTTGTCAAAAGTAGGGAGGAATGAATGGCCATTTGGAGACATTGCTCGGTGGTTGTAAGGCTATAGAACAAAAGAACAATATAAAAAAGAAGATAGCTGTTTAGATTTAATACCATAAACTTCAAAGTCATGCAATTTGGCAAACAGACCCTTAAACCAAACATGTTCTGCAAAGGTGGTATTGGATGCCATGATCTAGGGGGAGGACCAGCGTGTATGTGTCCAGAGTGCAGACACCATTTCAGCTCCCTAATGGAGACAGGGGAATGATGGGGGCTTTTACCTTCAGGGAAGTTTGATGGGGCAACATCATTTGTAGATATAGAAGACACCCTCTTTCAAATGTCCACTACATGACAAATCCTTAGGATGTAAAGTGAACATTCAGAGAAAAAAAAACAATACTACCAAAGCTAGAAAACTTGTGATCTATATTGGATGATATCTCTGTTTCAGTAGCTTGCTCCTTGCCCCTAGAAGAACAAATAGGTCAAGAGTTTATCATCTCTTGATGAACACATGCACTATCTGAGCATATCAGAGGGAAACCTGATGGTGCCAGGGAATGTGGAACAAATAAAGAAAAATATAAAGGCTTAGAGAACATTGAGAGTCATGGCTTGATTCTGAAAATTCTGAGACAGTGGGTTGAGTGATAGAATATGGGAAACTGTTCTATGAAGGGACTAATAAAATCTGATGTGTGAAGACCTTTCTTATGTGAAAAGGTGGTAACAACAGAGAATACCCTCCGTTTATGTGTGAAGGAGTGTGGTCCCTAGGAAATGGTCTAGAATGGCTGGAATAAGTGCTGAGCCAAGGCGTTGGAAAACACGGGTCCACTGTGTAAGGGCTACCTATGCAACCAGATGAACTCAGCTGGTCTATTTGCTTCCTTCTGCTAGTTGTGCTGAATGCTTATATATACTTAATATGCCTCATGTGCTTTAGACTAATGTATAGCATGTTACATGGTAGATTTGTCTATCTAGTATTTGTTAAGTTTGGTGCCAGACCTCTTAACCTCTCAGTGCAAGAAATCTAAACCAATCCAAAAATAATGAGGGGGCAAGTTTTTTTTATTGGTTAAATTGTCTTGAGTGATACTTAAATACACAGTGAATTTCTAGGCCTTTGTCTTTTTCTGAAACAGTTTTAAGCCTGCATAAACTAAAGCACTGCTGATGATTCCCTGCTGCGTAAGGAAATTAAACCTATATTTTTTTCTATGAGCGATAGAACTGTTTTCTCTTTTGCCTGCTCCGTTTTGTTTTCTGTTTTAAGAAATCTGCTTGGCCTCGTGTTTTTGTTCTATGTGAGAGATAGACACTTAAATTATCTATGATATACATTTCACATGCTTTTTCATTGGTTAAATTGTCTTGAGTGATGCTTAAACAGAGAGTAAATTTCTGAGGCTTTGTCTTTTTTTGAAAATATTTCAAGCCTACATTAACTGAAGCCCTGCTGGTGATTCCCTGATAGTTTTAAATCTGGTAATTTTAAGTTGCCCACCCTTACTGTAAATTGAGCTTAATAAGCTCCTCCCTTTCTACAGTGCTGTTGATATCTTGAATTATTTATTTGCCTTTCCTTGTGTTTATATTGAAAAAAGTGTATTTTTGCCTCGTTTTTCTGTTCTATTGATTTACTTGGTCTGAATTCATTATCTAGCTACCTGTTGGATAAAGTAGTATATTTTTACAGTCTAGCAAGCACTTGTTTTTACATCAGTAGGTCAGTGGATTTTTATCAAGTGCACTGGGAGGTAGCCTGGTCTGTTTATATTGAGGAAATACTTCAGATTTCTGTATGTAGTTTTATTGGCTGGAGGGCTTATTAATCAGCTTATCTTTCTTTTAGTGCCTTTATAAATTCTGTACAACTGAGTGGCTCTTAGCTCATTTATACAAAGTGAAGTACTTTTATAGGTTCATAGGTTCATACTAGGCTATCTGCGCTAGGGCATTTATAAGCCTAGCCAGAATGTGTTTGGCTTTCGCCACCCATTTTAAATTTATTTTGCTATGCCCTTTTTCGAGGTTAGTATACTGTGCCTCTGTCTAACAGTGACACAGAAGTGATACCCGGGGTAAACCTACGATCTCCCATCCACTCATCAAGATTCCTCTTGAAGAGAGTCAATGAGGGACTCTGCCTAACCTGGACTGGGATTTTATTCCAGAGTGAAGGGAGCCTCTGGGTTATGAATCTGTCCCTCCAGCATGTCCTATTTATTTCAGTGCTGAGGTTCAAGTCTCTCGAGCGCGTAGCTCGATGGGATTTGGATTTTCTGAGGTGCAGCATGTCCATTAATTCCGGGTTGGACATGGCTTTATACGTCAGGCACAGATCGCCTTTGAACAGGTGGTATGCCACTGAGTAGAGCTGGAGTTTCTTTAACTGGGCAGCATATGGTATCTGTTTGAGCCCTTTGATCCTCTTGGTGAGGTACTTTTGGGGTCTTTCCAGTTGCTGCAGGTGTCTGGTAAGGTACTTCCCAAAAGGGGCATTGTACTCAATTATGGGCCTGATGAGGGATGAGTAAAGCGGCACAATGACCTCCCCTGATCTAGATGTGAATCCCTTCATGATTAGGTGGGCTATATAAAATGTTTTTCTAACCACTTTGGCCACGTGGTTGTCAAATGAGAGATTGCTATCAACTTGGGTCCCCAGGTCCCTAATTACTTCTTCTGTACTTAATGGATTACCACCTATGTGGTAATTTGTGGGCACTTTGTTTTTGCCAAAGGGGATGACTATACACTTTTTGGCATTTAGCTTGAGGCCATGGCTCTGGCACCAGTTGTCTGTTTCTATGAGGCCCTTTTGGAGGATGCTTGTGTCGGCTGGAGAGTCTTGAATAATCATACTTTTATAAGCTGTTTAAAGTACACTACTGTATCTGTATCCTTAAATTTGTTTGCGGTAGCATTTTGTACCTTTTAATTTTGTTTGTGGCAACATTTCACTCTGGACACTCCTTTAATGTGCTTTTACATTAGGAAGACTGGGATTATTCATCCAGTGGCAATAGGTGTTTACCTGGTCTGTTTGAGTTGGGAAACACACAAAAGAGATCTAAGTATTTTTTTGCACTTCTCTTATATACTGTGACCGTACTTTAGCCATTTCAAAAAAATAAACTGTACTGTCTGCTGCTGCTTTAAGTAGTTAATTGCAATGTATTTCATTGTAGGCCTGTTGTAGATAGTTTGTGTGGTCTTGTTACAATTGGGCTCCAAACCAGCTACTCTACATTAAGAAGGTCTTTTTTCTGCACCCTTGTGGCAGAAATGTGCTGATCTAACCTGTCTTGAGTCAGGAATTGCTGGTGGATGGTGTATTGTGGGCTTTCCTGATTGGTAGTTAGCTTAAAACCTGTTTCTCTCTGTTTGTATTTAACTCATTCCCTCCAGTACAAATCTTTTCAGTGTGTATCTTTAACTCCAGAGCGTGTGGCTTTATCCTTTAAAAATGCAGTTATCACCCTACAGTTCTAACAAATATTCATTGACAGAGGTCAAATATCAATACAATTGTGTTTGCCATCATGTATGCTTCAAGATAAAATATTCTGATACAGTGTATGTAGTACGTTTTAAGAATTGTTAATGCAAATATGAACAAGCAATATTAAATACCTAGAGGTGCTGTAGGAGGTAAATGCAGAGATGCCTTGAGGAGCACTTGGCTGTAATGAGTTGACCCTCAATTTTGCACAGTCTTTGGCACAGACACTCAGAGCTGCTCATGTGTGACTTTGCTACTGATTGGTGAGACTCTGCTTTCTCTTTTTTGCAGCACTTCTCTTATATACTGTTACTGTAAATAGGAGGTTTTGTAAGCTATTTAATGATATTTTTGCACTTTATAGCAAAAAAAAACTGTACTGTCTACTGCTACTTTACTGTTGCACTGTATTGCATTGTATCTCTTAGTTGTAGGGCTGTTATAGGTAGTTTATGTGGCCTTGTTACACTTGGGCTGCAAACGTTATTCTGCATTAAGGAAGTGTTCTTCTGCACTCTTGTGGCAGACGTGCTAATGTAACCTGTCTGAGTGGGGGATTGCTGGTGTAAGGCTTATTGTGTACTTTCCTATTGATAGTTAGCTTAAAACCTGTTTCTCTTTGCCCTTATTTAAGCCTCACATTTGTGTAGTGGTACTCTTCTTGAAGCAGCTGTTAGTAGTGCCCTGTATAAATAAAAAAACCTAGAAGCTCATTTTTTCCCTAATTAGCTGCAGTGAAACCTTTCCAAGATTTTCTGCTGCTCTAGGAGCAACTCAGTCATGCACTGAGCAGCATTGCCTTATTGATCAACCTTAGCCTACATGAAGTATAGGTTCTTCTTGTAGTCCCTGCGCTACCAGCACAGTCCTGTCAAATTAACCCATTCCCCTCCCTTCTCTAATAAACATAGAGTAAGAGCCTGCTATCATAGATTGGTAGTTTCCCATCATCTCTCTGGCCAGCCTGATAGACATGGTCATCCTATGGCAATGTAGCAATTGTCTCATGTATACTGATAACCTCTTTCTCCCAAAACAAACACTTTATGTGAGAGATGTAGTTACACTTTGAAATTGAAAGCAAAACTCTCACATAAGGACAAATCAAATGCCAAACAGGTTGTCAGTAAACACACACAGACACACACACACACACACACACACACACACACACACACACACACACTTCCCACACTAAGGACATGACACATAAATCCACATATGCAGAGGTACTCACTAGTAACTTACCAAAAGATCAGAGGCCTCTCAAATGGAAACCACTTACACACATAAGAATGCAAACAACAACCACAACACACAATAACATACACACAAATACAAGTATCTCAACAAATACATCCATAAGGCATAACCCCACAAAATGTAATGTATTGCTCATAGGTGAGACACACGGATGTTCCCCTCACCAGACTGGATAAGGAGCGGGTTATAGTTAGCTGCCTAGACATATAGTGAATATATGCATACAATTATGTACAGTCAACAGAAAACCTTCCAACAGTGGTCAAATATCACGGCTAGGGAGGGTTGCAAGAAACTTATTGATAGAGTGGAAATGAAGAATGGGCTATCCAGGGGAGTTGCAAGTGCAGAGACAGGAATTTGTGAGGTGTGTTTTTAGGAGTTTTTTTTTAATTTGTACTGTTGAAGTAATAGCCACTAATGAGTTAGATAGGTTATTCCACAATTTGGAAGCATAGCTGGAAAAAAGAGATTCTCCTGCAGAGTTTTTAGCTTTAGTGACTTGTAGAAGTAGTTTGTTGCTAGAGCGGAGGGATCTTAAAGTGGAGTAGGGTTGTATGATAGGAATTTCAAACAGATATTGGAAAGGGGGCTGGTTCCCAGAACTAGTTTGAGAAAGGGAACAACTCTTTGTGGAATGTGTAAACAATGCCCATTTATTACAAAGTCTGATTATATAATCTTAGAAAATGGGTTAGGCAGCAATGTGTACTTCAGTAATGGGAACTGTAGTACAAACAAACTGGTGTATTTAACTAAGTGTGGAGGGTGTTCAGCTTTTTATATAGGAAAGACAGAGAGGGCTTTAAAGAACAGACTTTAGAGACCAGAATTTATGAATACCTCCACGATATAAAAATAAAAAGGAGACCAATGCTTTGTATAAACATTCCACACACTGTGTTAATTACATAGGATTTCAGTTCAGAATTCATGACGTCATTAAAAAGAATCCTAGGGGTGGGGACTGGAAGTTAATTTTACTAAAAATAGAATTAATTTGGCAACTTAGATTAAACACCACTTTTTTCCTGGTTTAAATGAATGTTTTAAAAGAAAAGACTGCCACTGTTTAAAAGTTTTTTTTAATATGCAACCAAGAGTTACTTTATTTTTTAAGTGACTTTAGTGGTTCAAAAGGATTAACAATAAGGCGTAGGTGGTTAATTGATAGAAAATTGTTATAAGGTATATAAAGAGTGGATTTTATGTCATTTATCATCTGATGAAGTCTCTTGTATGAAACAAAAGCGCCCATCATTGTGTGGTTTTTAACTATATTTTAATAAATTTTTGTCATCCTTCTGCTGTGGTCAGATCGGTTTTGTATTATCTTTTTGGTAGGGTTGTACGATGTCTTTGAGAGCAGTATTTTTTCTGATTGATAGAATATTGTATGTGCAAAGGTTAGTTGATTAAAGTAAAGGAGTTGGGGGAGTTCAAGCCACTTGAGCTGATTAAGTGATAAACAGTGATGTGACTTCTATGAGGCATTAGTGGCAAACTTGGAGATTTTATTGTAACAGGGTTTGAGTTTGACAAGATCAGATTTGTGGAGGTTGGTTAAGATTGGGAAGGCATATAAAAGAATTGACAAGAGGTGTGTTTTAGCAATAGTGACTTTCGTACAGTTTGTTAGAAATGTGTTGCTTCTACATAGGAGGCCAAGTTTATGTGGACTTTTTAATGGTTTGGGCTATATAAACTTCAAATTTCAGGTTATTGTCAATTACATCACCTAGCAATTTGGTTTGCATTGCTGAGGTGATTATTGTTTTATTTTTGGAGAAGATGTGGAAGGTTAGGGACGGTGAGGATGGTGAGGTAGTCCTAGTTGTCCTAGTTGTCAGGGAGACAGCCTGAGTGGGATGACAGATTTGGATTATTAAGTAAAATCCTGTCGAGTATGGATTGATGCTTAGAGGTTTTATCAGTCCTATTGGGAGATGTGATGAGTTGAGCCGTAGAGGTTAACATGGGATGTTAATTATCCTACCATTGATTGGGACTAACTGATTGGGACCCAACTGTATTAAAACCAGGTCTAGCAAGCCACTCAATAGTTTCTTACAGTTAACATATCTCATATATCTCCACCTAGTTCTCTGCTGAACTGCCTTTAACTCTACTAACCACAATTACCATTACATACCTGTTACTTTTTTTCACATTTCTGTCATTATTATAAATTTTAGCACATTTTCAAAATATCTGCTTCATCACCATACCTCCCTGACTATCAAGTACATAAAAAGAAACAAACTATATCAATGTGTTAACATAAACATTTCTTTAAAAAAACAGAGGTAAGGGATGAAATAGTACTGAATGTATTTATTATCCATTGCCGCTTTGTGAAGTGAGACTGTCACTAACAGTGTCAAACTTTTATGCAGTGTTATCACATGTATTTATCCTGCACTGCTCATAATCTGTAATCTAATCTGAATTTCTGGAGTATAATTTAAATAAGGGTTGTATGTAATGAACTCTTTTTTTTTATTTTTGTCACTGCAGTGTTGTGAAATCAATTTACTCTGTTTTATATGCTATCTACAACACAAGTCTTATAGACCCTATACCACAGAGAAATCCATTTAACTTGTACAGCACACTGCCTTTGCACATCTCTGGTTGTGTGGTATAGGGAAATTAAATTTAACTTACATTGCTCTTTAAGGACTGTCATCCCCAAAGTCTTGATTCTTATTATGAGGCTAAAGATCCAGACAAAAGTTCTCGTTAATTTTGATTAGACTGGATTTAAAACAGGACCTTTTATAAAATACAACACAGACTGTATCTAATCACATTGAATTAAATGGGCTGCCATGAAATACACATTTAACTGATTTTACTGTACAGATTTGTTGACTAATAGACTATGGAAATCATATACTAGTCACTACTTGTTTACTGCACCCATTCAGCAGTACTAATGCTGTAACTATTATGTTCTGTCTAGCCTTAGAAAATAAATCATAGTCCTAGCTCATGACCCAAAGTATGTCCTGTGTGTACGTAGAAGAACACAGAAAGGGGAGAGCTTGGTGTTCTGGGCTGTGAGCCCACCCAGTCTGCCAGGTTCCTCAGTTACTGCTGGATAAGATATAGGACTGGATTTATTTTACCAGAAGTCAATTTTCTAGTAAGTAACAGTTTGGGTTGATTCATGTAGTATTTCTGTCTAAAAGCTAATTTCTTACTGCTGCAACTATTCCTGTTCAATTGTGCTGGAAGGAATGCAGCAATTACGTGATTCAGAGAAACTCAGCCATTCTCCTTCCCACCTATCTAATCTGGTGACATGAATGGGATACTGCCAAAATCTCTGCAGGTCCTTAGCAACCAAAATATTGAGCTTTTAGGTGACTGTGATGCTGCCAAAATGTCTGCACATCCTTAGTAACCAAAACACTGAGCTTTTAGGTAACTGTATCTCTGATGTTTCCAAAATGTCAGTAGGTTCTTAATAACCAAAATACTGAGCATTTAAGTCACTGTGACACTGCCAAAATGTCTGCAGGTCCTTACTATCCAAACCACTGAACTTCTAGGTAAATGGGATGCTGCCAAAATGGCTGCAGGTCCTTAGTAACCAAAACACTGGGCTTCTAGATAAATGGGATGCTGCCAAAATGACTGCAGGTCTTTAGTAACAAAAATACTGGGCTTTTAGGTAACTATGTCTGTGATACTGCTAAAATATCTGCAGGTTGTTAGTAACCAAAACACTGAGCTTCTAGGTAAATGGGATGCTGCCAAAATGTCTGCAGGTCCTCAGTAACAAAAATGTGCAGATTTTAGGTAACTGCGATACTGCCAAAATATCTGCAGGTCCTTAGTAACCAAAATGCTGAGCTTCTAGGTAACTAGGGTGCTGCCAAAACATCTGCAGGTCCTTAGTAACAAAAACACTGACTTCCTAGGTAAAAAGTGGTTTTAGGTAAAACCCATGAGCAAGTACATCTCAAGATTTACATATAGGTGTGCTAAAATGCAAATTCCATGTAACTCCATCAGAAAATGCTGGAAAGAATATAATTATATTCAAGCAATTCAGATATCAGGATCTCCTCAAAGTATACAGAAAATATTTTAAAGCCTTAAGTCCAGTCAGGCAAAGATAATTACACAGAGATCTGTTTCAAAGATTTTATTAGTCCAGGAGAACATGCTTAAAAAAGTGAGACATCAAAATCAGGTAGTCCAAAAAGTAGACTATCCCACAACAGTAAAAACAATGGTACAGACATAAGTTGACATTTTGTACTCACAGTTTCCAAATGTTGCCCTCCCAAACAAAAAGAACACATTTTCACCATGTACTGCTCCACTTCCTGTTTCTAAGAACTGCATCCATCTTATCTAACTACTTATTTAGCTGTTTAATAATAAAAAAGTCACCTAACCAAATTCTAGAGTAGATGATCTTAGAAATAACATAAGCATAGCCATATCTGTATACTGTTCAGTCTTGTACTTACTTTCAATACTCAAAACAAAAGTGACAACAAAAAATGTCCTATGGTTTAGAAATGGCACCCTCAAAACTGCACTAGATACCTGCAGTGACTTTGTCTGACTAAAACAATGGAGGAAACTTGTACCAGCATGTTCTAGTTACCTATATCTCTGTAAAGTTCAGATCATGTGTTAATAATTATTTCTTGCAACACTGAGCACATTTTAGATAAATCTGTGCTAGACAAACAAATATAGTAATGAGTAACAATATAGTTTTTCCTCAGAAAAAAATAGACAATGTAATTGCAGAGAGCTAGTCGCAGTATCTCCTGGCCACTCAGCTACACTCCGGTTCATTTTGTGCGTAATGAATGTGTCACATATTTTATTTCTGTTTCAGTTATTAGTGATGGCTCACAAGGCAAGCCCATAATTGAAAAGTGCTTCTACTAATGCATTTGGGTTGAAAATAAAATCATTAAAATGATGCCTACAGTTATACAAACCCAAGACTCTCCACACAAGAAGACCTTGTTTTTGGCTATGGCCATGCCGCAGGGGAATTTATTGACAATTAAGTCACAGCATGCCAATGCCTGTTAGTGCAAGCACTATTGGAATACAAGGAAAGAAACTACAGATTTACTGGGGAAAATACAACATGCATCTGTGATTGTTGTCATCTGTCATTTGTTAGCAGCCCACAAGGTTCACCTTCAGCAGCTTAAACAAATAAAATTTCAGAATTCAAACTTGGTAATGTACAGAATCAAAATCATTGCTGCAACTTGTTAATCTTCTGTTAAAAAGAACAAGCTGAAGGCAAGAATCCATTAGGATTTATACAGAGATGGTTGGCTGAAGTCATTCAGAGCCATCCAGGCTATATGAACATTAACAGGGCTCATAAATCACTTACCTCTATGTGCTCTAACTGTCTCAAAGGCCCATACCATTTCTTATTAGGTTTCTTTCATTTAAGCAAAAAATAAGTTACTTCAGGAGGTCTCATCTAAGAGCTTATAAACAATGGTTATTCCAAATGCACGACAGACATTTGGAATCATGTTAGGAATGTTTCGTTGTAACTAAAGAAGAGTCTTAATGTCAGCATGTGATAGCTTCCAATGCCTATCAGAAGGTCTTTTCAAGAGCAGTTAAGGAAATGAATAATTAAAACAGGAATATGTCCCCCAAGTCTGAGTAGGTGACAAATTGGTATAAGCAAAATGTTTTTTAGTCCTAAACTGTTTGCACCATTATCATGATGTGAAGGCTTTTAATTTTATATACACTATATACCTACAATAGCCCCTTCCAATAATGGAGATACAGCACCTATGCTATTTTTAAGGATATTACTACCCTGTAAGGATTTGCACTGATTCCTGTTTCTTACTGTTTGCTTTTTAAGCGTTTTACAGGACCTGTTACCTAAAGTCAGTTCATATGTGTTGACTGCAAAGCTAATTTGCATTATGTGGGGAAGGGGGCAGCTGCCAGCTCCTAGTGCAACCATTTTCCATCTTAGAAATAGTCTGATTCTGATCCGCTCAGAATTTATAAGGTGTGAAAGTGTGCTTACTCTGGGGGAAGGGGGAGGCATTTGTCCCTCTGCAGGACATCAGATTTGATGATTACTTTTTTATATCAGTCAGGTTCCCATAACTGCAATGGCATTTACCCCTGTTTCACAGTGGTATATAAGACAATGCAAATCAAGGTGCCTTTTACTTTGGTAAATGTGGGTATAAGGCCTCGTTAGGCCATCTATGTAAATATATGTAAATGTCTAAGATTAGCCCTCCCTTGTGTACCCAGTGTTATAGCAGGTGTCTTCTCTGATTAACATCCAGATACCATTGCTCAAGTTTCAGATTGGGTGTCTGAATTAAAAAAATGAAGGGGCTCTGAATTATTATGATCCATTTGACTATGGCTGGACATAATGGGTCCATTTGCGCAGCCTAATCCTTTCAGGGTCCTAGAGTACACCTAGGTGGCTATTCATTTTTTTTTCTTCTATGTCTGACGTTTCTAGGGAAGATGAGCATTATACCTCTATCCTTGAGTGCCTGCTTTATTTATTGTCTGACACAAGTCAATATGGCCTTCTAAGTAATGGAATCAGTAGTACTTATTTTAAAACCATTCGATATTCTAACAGATCTGCTTCATTAGATGGACTTAAGAGGAATCTAAATCTTCCTCTTTTCAGGGGTGTAGGAAGATATGGCATGTACTTTGGAAGGGGGATGAATGGACAGTCTAGTCTGGGAAGGTGGAAAACTTTTTTCTTCATAGTAGAGAGAGAGAGGAGGTGTATGGTGTGGGAGGCTTGAGCGTGAGCCTTCTCCTCACTGATTCTCACCTAGGGGCGTAAGAGAGGATCCCTTTATAGTAAAACACTGCAAATGCATTCTGTGAATAGTTTACTACAGTTGTTGTGCTTTGTTCTTATGTTATGCATTCCAATATGAGATATTTGTGGGGACCCCTGTTAGGACAATTCTATGGGAATTTACTTATCTCTTTTCCATTTAAAACTGTGCTGTCTAATTGTGATACATATGTGTACTGGGACCTCCTTGCTTTGTTTTTATTAATGGAGGATGTCAACCATTGTCATTCAACACCCCTTCTTGCTGAATGTTTTACCTTCTTATGAAGATCTGTTTAGGGAACATTAATAGGTTTAAAATGATGTGGGGTACTTTCTATGTCAAAGAAAGCTAAAATTGAATTTGCTCTATTACAGGAAGTCATTTGTCAAAAAAGAACATCTCAAAGTAAGCAAATTTGGGTTCAAGGTGATAGTAGTTACATCTAATGATTCTCTTAAGCATCACAGGGTTAGATAAATTGGGTCAATGTGCCAAGCCTGATTAGAAACAACCTTTGAATAGGCCTGTCAGGATTCTGGTGTGTACCTTGAAGGAATGTGCTCCTTTACTTTTGTACCTCCCTATAGAGCTGTGAATATTAGACTCTGCTGTGGTCAGATACTGAAGGGAGAGCACAATCCTTTAATATTATATGGAGGGGTTGCTACAACATCTATACCTACATTTATCCATGCAACTTTACTGAAGTTTCTTAATTTATCAGATAGAGAACTTTTGAGTGGGAAATTTTAACTGTTTGACTAATTCTGGGGATACTGACACCACTAATACATCAAAACTGCTTACACCTGTTAACTATTTAAGAAGTCTTCCCCAGAATTCTGCAGAGTATGAAATTTACTTATACGGGTGCCTGTTATAAAGAAATCACTGAATATTATTGTGTGGGCAGCCCTTAAAACACTGATTGCATGATATTTATGAATATGTGATCAAGTGAGTTTCAGACAATTGTTAGCTATGTTATAGATAAGAACCAGTGTAGATTTATCAAAGCTCAACTTATCTTTGATAATACCAGGAAACCAATTATCGCTGAATATGTTAATAAGTGGAATGTTCCTTGTCTTATTCTTAATTTCAATGATTATTTATTTGAGGTATTAAAAAGGACAGGATTCACTCCTGATTGAGTGGATATGCTTTCAGGCCTGTATTTTGAATCATTTAGTGCAATCAGGTTACATTCAGGTATTTTGGTTAGAGTCTGTATTAGTATGGTAACAAATAGGGATTCCATTTATCATCATTGCCATTTACTTTCTCAAAAAACAGCATTTGGCAATAGTAATATGGGGATCTAGAGGTATTAGTGAAATAAACATGAAAAGGTCTTGTCATAAAGTCATTCTTTTTGTTGATGATGCCTAGACATTCCTCACAGACCATGACCATAAGCATTACATTGGAGAGTTTTGTCAGCTGCTTGAAAACTTTATGACTTGGCAGGTTAAATGGCTTAACCAAGATAAAACTGAAAGTTTGTGTCACAACTAAAAAATACCACTCTTACTAATGAAGAGATTTAAATTCAATTTATGGAAAGCATCCATTAAATATGCATGCAATTTGGAACAGGGATGTGCAGGGGACAGATATTACTGCACACCCAGAGGGGTCATGAGGCACAAACCCAAAGGATGAGTACTTTATAATCCCTGGATTAGCTCGCTCAGGTTTAAACTTTGTACCTTGACTATAGAAGACAAGAGTCTTAATCCTCTGTACCAACTACCAGACTGAATTGACTGCAGTGTGCTGAAATGAGTTATTTTGTCTTTTACTTTCTCATATATTTTGTTTCACTGCTTAATGGGGAAAATTTTTCAAAACTATAGGGCTACATTTTCAATGAATGTGAGTTTCAGTGCATTTTCAAGGAATGTGAGCTTCAGTGCATTTTCATGAAATGTTGAGTTTCAGTGCATTTTCAAGGAATTGTGAGCTTCAAGGGAAGAGTTTAATGTTGCTCATGCTAAGCCAGTTTTCATTATGCAAGTGTTTTGTTTAGCAAATGGCCATTAGTGTTTGTGCTTTAGAACTTGAACACAGCATTAGAAGCAAAACTGATAAGATACTTCTGTTTGGTGCAGAGGACTGTGAATTTTACTCCCACACCATGAAGCTGGATTGCTGATACTATGGTTCACTTTAATGGGGAGGGCTCCTGCACTCCTGAGTGTGTCCTCCTTTAAATGAAATCATTAGTAACTATGAACCTGTTGTCAGTTTGTCAGCTATTCCCTATTGTAATGTTACCAGCTTACCATTTTTTTTATTTTTAATGTAACATAGACAATTTATTCGTCAAGGGCAAGAGGCAATGAATTTGTAGATAGAACACTGAAATGTAAAGCTGTTTGCCAGCAGCAGTCTCTTCATTAGTTACAGGCCTCTTTAATGTAGAATGATTCGGATGACTTTTACTTCTACAGAGACTGTGCATATTGACTGATATTGGTGGACTGTAATGACAGAAGTTTGAGTGACTTTTATGGTTCAAATGTTCTGAAATGGGTAGTTTTGTCAATATTGGCTCATACATTTTGCTTCATTGTTACTGGAAAACTGTACAAATTTAAAGCACACTCAACATGTGGTGCTGTATTATGCAAGAAATATGATTTAATACAATCAGGAAAGTGAATCAAAGCACACATGCATGTTTGCATGGCCCTGAAAATGTGTGAAAGGGGCCTATGGTTTAAAGACAGCCCAAAAGTAAACTTAATCCATCACTGGCCAGATGCATTTTCTTTGAATGTGGGTTACAATGCAGTTACAGAGAAGTTTACTGTTGTTCATGCTGAGCCGGTTTTCACTGTGAGACTGTATTGTATTGTTTTGTTTAACAAATGGCTATCAGTGTTTGTGCTATAAAATTTAAAATAATAAGTTTTAAATTAATTCCAAATATTTGTAATCATTGTGAGAACAAATGGAAATAGTATGCACACTTACAGGTTTGAACAGTGTCTATGGTAATTGGGGAGAAATAGCCAAGTAATGGGACACTGGAATGGCTTGGGGGTGTGCTGCTGGGGGAGTGCAATCCATTACACTGCCTGAGGCCCCATTTGACCATGATCTGGCTCTGCAAAGGTATACTTTTTCCAGGTAACACAGACTAAAAAATATTCACAAGCGTTCAATTTGGTGGTAACTCCAAAACATGAAAGACAAATATATGCAAGCAGTAATACTCCACATCCCCCCACCACCACCATCATTTTAAGTTGATTTAGCTGATGATATGCTTGCTGCACTCTTAAAATATTCACAAGGATAATAATTTTGGTTTCAACTCCCAAGAACTGAAAAAATAAAGCAATATATGCAGTAATGCCCCCCCCCCAACATTCATTTTTCTTAAGTTGGTATCACTGTTACCTATTTAATTGGGTTTCTCTGGTAATTTCTATGTGTGTTTTATTGTGGTTTTAAAATAGTTTTTGCACTTGTGCAGTGTTTTACTTTTGTGTACTATATCTTCAGATTTATCTCTTAGGTCAAACAATGCCTGCTAGATTCTTTTCAATGCATTTCTGTGGGGGTGTAATTTGACTCCTATGTTAAAGTGGCTGTTTCCTGTTGTTATGGTGACTGTTTTTACTACATATTCACTTCATGTCTCTTTCTACAATGCTACATTTTCTGTTGTGGTAATCAGAAGATCATTTTATATCTTAATGCATGCCTTTTATTGTTCCTAAAGTAGTTTTGTTGTTTTTATTACTGTAAAGTTTGTTTAATTTGTACAATAATCCCAATTTCTGTTTTATTCTATTTTGTAATTATTATTTTTATGCAGACTTTCCAATGTATTTGAGTTGGTGATGTGTACTTCTGGTGACTGATGTTGGTTTTATTAATTTACTGTTCTTTATTTTTTATAGTAGTAGTAGTTCTGTGTTTGATACTTTTCCCTACCTAATGACGTGTCACGATCGTATCAATTTGTCTGGATTGCCTAAACAGCAAAGACCTCCTAAGCAGATATCCAAGCAACAGCCACCCCTCAACAATACCCATGAATCCCATATTTCACAAAATCAGTGTGCCTTACAGTCACAGCCCTTAAGGCCAAACAACACACCAAATACACTTGTTATAGGGGACTCTATTGTCCGGCAGACTGACGTCCCGCTCACTAGACTGAACAAGGACAAGGTCACTGTAAGCTGCCTGTCAGGTGCCAGGATCTGCCACATAATGCAAGCACTCAGGTCACTCCAAAGCAAGTACAAGTATGACTCTGTCATTGTCCATGCTGGTGTGAATGACCTGAGATGTACCTCCCTGGACTACATGAAAAGAGACATAGAGGAGCTCTCTGACCATGTAGCCCAGGCTGGTATGACCTTGACCTTGAGTAGCATCTTGCCTTCACCAAGAATGATGCCACAGTATAAAGACAAAATGATCAGTTTCAACAATTGGCTAAAGTATTGGTGTCATTCAAAGGGGATCCAGTGTCTGTCAGCCTGGGATGACATGCTCGACAAGCCACGTTGCTTCGCTAGGGACGGCTTGCACCTGTCACCCTTAGGCTTTCTTATACTGGCCAAGGCTCTTGCCACCCCCATAGTGCCTTTTTTAGGCAAGGCTAAAAGGACAAACCCACCTCCATAGACAACCCAAGGATAAAAAAACTAAAGGTAATGCTACTCAATGCCAGAAGTCTAAACCTCAAGATGCTCGCACTCGAGGCTCTCCTCAGTATGGAGAAAATCTATATCTGTGCAGTAACAGAAACCTGGTTCAAGGCTCTTGAGAGCACCCCAGCACTACCAGGTTATAACTCATATCATGCGTTTCGGCCCCAAAACTCAGACTGAAGCACAAAAGGAGGGGGAGTATCTATATTCATCAAAGATAACTACACCTCCAGGTTAGTGGCACTGCACGAAGCATCGGAAACCATCCATGTGCAACTAACAGTGGGCAAAACTGCCTTTCAGTTTGTAGCCTGCTACAGAGCACCCTCCTTATTACAGGAACCCCACTTGGCATTCCTGAGAACACTGGAGAATATGAAGGTCTCTCCAAACACTATGTTATTGGGTGACTTCAACTACCCAAACATTGACTGGGAAAACTACTCAAGCCCAAACACCCTCGCCCAATGGTTCCTTGAATTTATAAACTCTAACGCAATGGAACAACTGGTCACCACTCCCACAAGAGGGAACAACATATTGGACCTGGTCATCACCAACATGGGAACTCTATGTTCCACACCAGAGGTAAACCCCTCATTGGTAAGATCAGACCATAAACAAATTTCCCTGGACATCCATATCCCGTCCCCACCCCCAGCCAAGGAAATCACTGTAAAGAATTTCTCAAAAGCCAACTTTGCATTTCTCAAGACTGAAGTGGAATCCTTCAAAGCCCCTGGGCCAGAGGATAATACAGCCCAATCCGCAGAATCCTTTACAAATGCATTCTATGAGCACCTGCAGGAATGCATGGATCGTGCTATCCCAAATAAAACCAAGACTCACTTCTCCAAAAACAGGAGACCGGTCTGGTGGACCCCGGCCATAAATAAGCTATACAACAGAAGGAGGAAGCTACTACATGACAGAGCAAAATCCCAAAAAGGGAAGGCATCTCTGATCAGTATTAGCAAGAAACTTTGATCCCTCATAAAATCATCAAAGGCCAGTTTCGAAAGAAAAATTGCCCTAGACACTAAAGATAATCACAAGGCCTTCTTTAGTTATGTCAGGAACATGGGCGGAAACTCCCAGATATGCTCTGAATTGTTGCATAACGGTATAAAATATACTGAACTTACAGACATAGCCAACATCCTGGCAGACAGATTCAGCACAAACTTCTCCCCCACTTCCCCCCCAAAAGAGCAAATGCCTATCCCAACTGAATGTAACCTCCCTGACATCACAGATGCACAGGTGAAAGCTGCCTTCTCCAAAGCAAAAAAATACAGCATCTATGGGACCGGACGGTGTCCCAGGCTGTGTCTTACATGAGCTCCAAGAAGAACTGAACCCTCACATTAAGTCACTGTTCAAACTTAGCCTTACTACAGGATATGTACCCAATGAATGGCGTACAGCTACATTGGTCCCACTCCACAAAGGTGGTGCCACAACGGACCCTGGAAACTATCGCCCCATAAGCCTGACTAGTCTGGTCTGTAAAGCTATGGAGCATATTATCATGGAACTCATAAACAAAGACATCGGGAGCCTCCAGACACTGGACCCTACCCAATTCTGCTTTGTTAAGGGCAGACCTTGCCTCTTAAACCTAGTTGATTTCTTTGAAACAGTTACCAAAGCCATAGATGAGGGCAAGGTAGTCCACACAACCTACCTGGACCTCGCAAAAGCCTTCGACACAGTACCCCACTCGGGCATCATAAATAAGCTTACCAGCTTAAATATCAACCCCTATATCACAAGATGGGTTGAAAACTGGCTCAGAGATAGAACCCACATGGTCAGAATCGCAGGTGCCATGTCCGAATCCAAACCAGTTACAAGTGGCATACCACAGGGCTCAGTTCTGGGATCTCTCTTGTTCAGTATATACTTCTCTGAGGTTCAGGATAACACGGGGGGATTATGGCTGACAAAGTTCGCAGATGACTGCAAACTGGGGGCCATAATCGAATCTCCAGCTGACACAAGCATCCTCCAAAAGGGTCTGACAGAGATGGATGCTTGGTGCCAGAGCCACGGCCTCAAGCTAAATGCTAAAAAGTGCATAGTCATCCCCTTTGGGAAAAACAAGGTGCCCACAAATTACCACATAGGTGGTAATCCATTAATCTGGAAGAAATAATTAGAGATTTGGGGACCAACGTAGATAGTAATCTCTCCTTTGATAATCACATTGCCAAAGTGGTTAGAAAGACTTTCTATATAGCTCACCTTATCACGAAAGGGTTCGCATCTAGATCAAGAGAGGTCATTGTGCCCCACTACTCTTCACTCATCAGGCCCATAATTGAATACAATGCCCCTTTTGGGATGTACCTTCCCCGACACCTGCAGCAACTGGAGAGACCCCAAAAGTACCTCACCAAGAGGATCATGTGCTACAAACAGATGTCCTATGCAGCTCAACTAAAGAAACTCCAGCTCTACTCAGTTGCTTACCGCCTACTCAGAGGCGATCTATGCCTGACATACAAAGCCATGTCAAACCCAGAATTAATGGACATGCTCCACCTCAAAAAATCCAAGTCCCTTAGAGCTACATGCTCCAGGGACCTAAACCTCAGCACAAAAATAAATAGGACATGCTGGAGGGACAGATTCATTTCCCAGAGGCTCCCCCCACTCTGGAATTGAATCCCAATTCATGTTAGACATAGCCCCTCGCTGACCCTCTTCAAGCGAAATTTGGACGCGTGGATGGGAAATCGCAAATTCACCCCTGGGATCTCTCCTGTGTCCCTGCTAGACAGAGGCACAGTAAACTAATCTTAAAAGGGTACCTTCTGTGACCTACTTTACAGAGGCACAGTAGGCTAATCTAATAGGGAGGCAGAAGCCAAATACACTCTGGCTAGGCTTATAAATGCCCTAGGGCATATAGCCTAGTATCTACCTATGAACCTATGAACCTATGATTTTGAAATCTATTTGGGAGTAAGGATCTCTGAGTGAATGTGAGGTCCAGGTTGCCTGCACTAGATTTTCCCTGGCATGGGCCAGATCTAATGCACAGGTAGTAATTTGATTGGTCAGTTTTTAACAGGTCTTTTTGACTAACATATCAGTTTTTTTCCAACTTCCTCAAACCATTAATGGTGAGTTTACTGGAGAAAATAGAAGCAATGAGAAGGACTGTCTCCAGAGGGAGATTGAGGCAACATTCAGAACCGATAAAACGGAAGAGCGAAAAGTCCGCAAGTCAAAAACAAACAGCAACACAAGGAATAGGTACTGTTCATATGAAAAATATTGTTAATCCTTCTGGTTATGTTCTAACTAAGACTGACATCAAGCTTTTGAATAAGGAACTGCAGTTTATACCTAGCGGGTTTAATGATATTTCAAATTCACTAATTGATTTGAAATTGGTTACTAGAAATTTAACCTTAAAGTTGATTTTCAAAGATTCTGCTGCTTTGAGCAGTGAACCTTGTAAGAGGGCAAGCACTTTTATACCCTACAGCTGTCCTGTTGTAACAGTTTTCCATGATTTATCTGAAGTTGAATTAAGACAGCTGTATGGAGTAAAGAAAAAAATGCATGGCTTTTATAATATGAATAGTGATGAATATAATGCATTGTAAAGGTTAGAAAGTGAACATAATTTGATATAAATAATGCTCTCAAAAATGTAGAATATTCTTGGATCTTAAGGTTGACAGCAGATGTGCTCCCTGGTTTAAACAATACAGTGAGTTTAAAACCTGTTTTATATAAAAGATATTTAATGTTGCATTAAGATGTCTTTTAATTGATTCTTATTTTCTATAGGTTGGCTATGTCATATGATGCATGTTATTTGGATATTTAAATTGAGGTTTTAAAATTTCAGTGAAGAGCACTGAAGAAGGGGTAACCTGAAAGCTTTGCTTGTTTTAAGTGTGCATTTGTTTTAATAAAACTACAGAACGTTTCTGCTGGTTCATATTAAATATTCACCTTTCAATTTACATCTCACAAATCTCATATACCTTCTGTGACTCATCCATACATTTCCCCAGGAGATAAGCTGAAGCTACATTTCATGTTATTAATGACTCAAAAATGTATTTCTTATATATGTGGAAACTGGTGGAGTCCCCCATCTAGGGGCAGTAGAAAATGCCACAATAAAAAGGAAGGACAGAGGAGAATTTACAACATTTAAAGTTAGGGGAGTACTGATGAAAATAAAGCTTTGTTGATAACAATTATAAGTGGTTCTGGCCAAGGGCTGTCAATGACTTAATGCCTCAATAGCTAAATAAAACCAGTGAAGTGCCATAGTGTACGTTTTCAGACATTACAGAGGGTATTGAGCAATTATTACTTATGGGGTGGGACAAAGGGTGAGTAGATACAACTTTTATCCAAAATTCTCACTTTTTGGGATCATATGGATATATAATTATATTACTGCACATTTACAGTTTGCTATCCTGCTTAACATTATAAGTTGAATTTTTCCTTTAAATATCAAGATATTTATCTGCATCTTATCCATTTGTGCATTATCAAAATGGGATGTTCTTTGCATGATGTTGACTTTTGGTGTATGCAGTTCATACTGGCATAACATCTGTATTTTAAAACTGGTAATTAATGTATGTTTTTGTAATAACTGGCATTCCATTTTTTACCTGGAATGTTATTTTAGCAAAGTTATGCTGAAAAATGAAAAGGCTGTCCTTGCAAATGGTTATAGGTGAGGCTGTAGGTGAGGTCACTGCAAAAAATGTAGTTGCTATCTCTGTGTCATTACTGTCAGTGACTAAGAGAAGATATATTGCTAAGACTGTTGACTTATCAATATTTGTAATAGAAGTCCCTTACCACATCCTGTTTGTATATAAATATTGGATTAGAAAATGCTGTACCTAAAGGGCAGAATGTATACTTCAAGGCCACTTGCAGCCCCTAACCATATTGTTCCCTTTTTACTGACTCTTCATTTTACATAATGTCTGTTTGCCATATAAAAGCAAAATCCTAGGCAAAGGAATGATACAGTGAGAAAAGATGATTGAATATTAAGAGAAATAACCAGCTCACAAAGATATCTGCCAAAATATATACATCCATTCACAAGCACTTTTCCCCATTTTTGCAAATGTGATCAGGGTGTCACTTAACATGGACAATCATCTAGAGTCAAGGTTCACACCACCTGGTGGCTAGCCTTACCATAGTTCTTCTTCCATACCACATGAACACAGGGAGGGCATATAGAATTCACACAGTAGGTGTCTCAGCTGGGAAATCAAACTGGAGAACCTCTTGCTGAGAGTTGACAATGCTAGCTGTTCCACCACTGTGCTGCCATATATATATATATATATATATATATATATATATATATATATATCTATATATATATATATATATACATACATGCACACACACACACACACACACACACACACACACACACACATATATATGTATATAGTTTCACTTCATAATCTTGAATTACTGAAATCTCGAATTTCAGTAACCCGAGACTATAAAGTCAAACCATTCACAACAATGAAACCCACAATCCCGAATCACACAATCATAAACATACATACACCATACACCACATAACACACACACCATTCCACCCACAGCACACAAACCACACAAACCTACACTACATATAAGCAGGGGGGCAAGCCCCCCCTGCACCTCCCATGTGTGGGGGCTGCACACCCCCCCTACTTATATATACCAACTCCGAGGTCGCACATAACATGAAAAACCTCACATCACGCCGTCCTCCACTCACTCACACACAAATACACATCACACACACACAAACACCAACAAATCCAACACTCACACTTACACCTCCCTACCCTTACTCACACATACAATGCACAAAAACA
The DNA here is from genome assembly GCF_019279795.1 of Protopterus annectens. Taxonomy (NCBI): domain Eukaryota; kingdom Metazoa; phylum Chordata; order Ceratodontiformes; family Protopteridae; genus Protopterus; species Protopterus annectens. The sequence goes on along the minus strand of NC_056728.1, from coordinate 568,168,292 downwards.
CACACAAATCCTCACTCACCTGCAATCTCAGGCACCATAATATTGCACGCAACATACCGGAAATGCATAAGTGCGTATTCGAGATATTCAAATTCGCTTTTATGCACTTTCGGCATTCTGGTTTTCGCCTTCATGGTCTCGGGTTACTGAAGTTTGAGATTTCAGTAATTCGAGATTATGAAGTGAAACCTTGGTGTTTTAAATGCATTTCGTTATTCTGGGAGAGTTGTTTCATTTTACTGTATTGATATCATGGTTCTGGTGTTCTGATCCTAATGTAATGCTTTAATGTTCGACCATGAGCATTTCATTAATTTTCTCATCATCACTAATTTTTAGATAATATAGTGTGTCACAAGTCACATTATAGGCAAAGCTCCATCGAAAAATGACATAATCTGTAACAATAGTAATATAAAATATGTTTGAGAAAGCCAGAATGATATCTCACTGCCAAGACTACCCAGGATGCTTAAATATTAGCGCCTTGCAATAACACATAACGTGTGTTATGTCCATATATAGGACCATGATCTGGAACTTGTAAAAGCAAAAAAAAAAACTCTTATAGTAATTACCTTTTACCCCAGGTGTAGAATTGGAAAGATATAGCCACATTGTGGTGTATATTGCATAACATATAAAATGCAAGTTACAAGGAATATAATATAACATAATATAACATCATATAATATAATAAATGCACACAAAATATATGGAATACTGTGTTTTGGTCATGGTCAAAAAATTGCAACACATATCGGAGAGAACAATTCAGATTCAGAAAGCTGAAACCAGGTTTCCAATGGAAGCCAAAGGCCAGTGGTTTACAGAACTAATGCAAGGTACTGCTGCGAGGTAGATACTGTAGTCTACTCTGCATACCCCTTTCTGATCCTTATGTCAATCACTTACAGGCTTTGCATTCAAACAGAACCTGGAGCTTGGTTGTTATACATGCCAACACATCACCTCTCATATCTCCCAGCTAATGTGGAGAATATCTTGCTGGACTAGGAGGTCATCTTCTCCCCCAGCTCTGTTTTGTGCAGTACTCAAAGGATTGTTTAAATGATTACCAAGACCTCTCTATATTGGTGATGGCTGTAAGATTTGTCAGACTTGTGAAGCAAAGTGAAGGCTGGAGGGCAGGACTGCACTGATATTTAAAGTGCTTTTATATTCAGTTATGGATGACTTTTCTCTATAAAGCAACCCTGATTACTGAATGGAACTGGTGATAGCAAATTTAACATAAAAGTGGTAAGAGATTTAACATAAAGATCATAACTGAATTTGCCAGTTTAATGTCATTACATCCCTTGTTAAATCAGACCACACGTCACTGACCATTTCCCTTAAAGCTGGTTGTCATCCCCCTGCAAATACTTTTGTGTTTAGAGAGTTTTCATATGCATACTTTCTTCAGTTATCTGATGATCTAAATAAATAGTGTTATAATCCTCCTCTGATTCATTCCCATTGCTAAAGCTGCTGCCCAGAGGTATAGCTCGCTACTCTTCCTCTGGTGACATTCTACGATTGTAGAAACTGGTTACTTGTATGCTGCACACTAAGCACTATATTCTTCAGTTCTGCCCACAATTGCAATATTGGTATATGAATGCCAATAATCTACTCTGCAGTGAAGACACATTTGCATCTGCCAAACACAGCCTTTAATACTTTTCACCCAGGGCAGCTGCACCCTTTGTCCCACCATAGCTATACTACTGCCTGCTGCCTATGTCAATGACTGCTATTATCACTTAAATAGTTGTATTGATAAGGCAGTCCCTATACAAGCCAACTATAATGAAACATTTATAAACAAACCCTTCCAGTGGAATACCCATATAACTAAAGTCTACATCAAGAGAAATAAATCATTGCTTGTAAGATGTCTCACTGTACCTACCTTAACAGCACACTTAAGCAAACTAGTAAAGAGCTTAGAGGAGCCATTAGGAAATCCAAAGCTGAATACAAACTTAAAATATCCACTAAAACCAAAAATAACTATACATTTTCTTTAATAGCATCTTGCCTCATGAAAAAGCAGTGGATGAGAGCATAATGGTTCACATTGCCTACCTTGACCTGATCAAGGCATTTGACACTATATCCCTCTGGGGTATTGTTGACAAACTCAAGAGTTTAGGTATAAACCTGTATGTCTGCTGATGGATAGCCAACTGCCTCACAGACAGGACCCAGGAAGTTAGAATTGGGGAGTCCATTTTACAAAGAGACCAGTCACAAGTGGAGTCCCTAAAGGATTCATCCTTGGACCGCTCCTTTTTTAGCGTTTATTTCTCTGAAGTCAAGGCCAATATCAATGGTCTCTGGCTGACTAAATTTGCAGTTGCTTGCATATTAGGAGCTGACATTGAATCCCACACTGACACAAGTGTTCTCCGGGAAGGGCTGACACAGATAAACAACTGCCGTCAGAGCCATGGACTAAAACTAAACACAAAGAAATATGTAATAGTATCCTTCAGGAATTCATCCACCCCTGGTAACTACCATATTGACAATACACCCCTTAGACTTGACATAGTAGTCAGGGACTTAGGGACACACCTATACAGTAATCTAGCCTTTGCCCAGTATGTGTCTACAGTAGTGAGAAAATCATTCTATGTTGCGCAACATATAAACAAAAGTATGACATCTAGATCCAAGGAAGTCATTGTTCCACTGTACTCGATATTCATCATATCCTATCATTGAGTACAATGCCCCCATAGGTATGCACCTAATCAGGCATATCCAACAATTAGAATGACTGCAGAGGTTCCTCACTAAAAGAATACAGGACATAACTAACATGTCCTTTGCAGACTGTCTCAAGGCCCTATCCCTGTATTCTGTTACAGGCTGTTGAGGTGAGATCTATGTCTAGCAAACAGAGCATTGTCAGACCCCACTCTGATGGACCTCCTGCATATCCACAAAATAAACAACACCAGAATTACCTATTCTAAAGACTTAAACTTTTCCTGTGATATAAATAGGACCTTCTGGAGAGATAGGTATGTATCCCAGAGATCGCCCCATCTATGGAACAGGCTCCTTTTCCATGTGAAGCAAAGTTCCTCCCTAATTAAATTCAACTGTAACTTGGACAATTGAATGGGGAACAGGAACTTCATCCCTGGCTTGGCACCTATATCTCTAATGGACACAGGCAACGTGTAAATGATTCATCTCTTAGGCCCCTGCTTGTAAATATTTCTTCCCCCAAGCTCCTGCTTACACTTATCAAGGGTGCCAGAACATGTCAGAGATTTGAGATACATGGGTAGGCTTCAAAAGGCCCTTGTGGTCATTAGCCTAGTAAACACATATGAACCTATGAAGTTAAGAACTAACACTCAACAATGTTCAAAGCAAATCCAAAGTAATACTGCCCATGATGACTGAAAGAAAACAGCCAATATTCTAGCTTTGTGCAAATTTTCCTCACTCACAGTTATAGCTATTCTACAGATTCTGCAGCATCAACCATCCCTTTTAATTACTATGGAACAAATCCTGTCAGCCCTCTCTAGCCCTAAGAACACTTCATATGTGGTCTTTGATAATATACTCGGTTGCCTGATTATTAGTACAAATTACAGCCTATCTGAACCCCTACCTGGCTTCTTTAATCTAAGCCTTTCCGCTAGTTACATTCCTGAAACCTAGAAAACTGCAATTGCAATGCTGTTACATGAGTGTGGCCCAACCAGAGTATCTTGTAACTATAGACCCGTTGCTGACCTGATGAAGTGGTGTTTAACCGTGAAAGCACTAACCTTGCATTAAACAGTTTTTATTTTACTCTGTCTTATTTTTCTGCCTCGCGGGAACTATACTTTGTTTTATGTTTTTTGGATTTGTACTCAATTTCAACAGGAAGCTCCACAGGAGAAGTCTGATTACAAAAGTGAGATTGTGCACATTTCAATGGATGTTCTCATCACTGTGTTACAGAGAAGATGTTTTGGCAAAATGTGAAAGAAATTGATGGGGAGCCCTACGCGCGCGCACACACACACACACACACACACACACACACACACACTTATACTAGTTATTCACTGTTGGATTTGAACACTTACCTAACTATACAATCTACAATACATTATATCAACTGCAAGAGCCACAGGAGAAGTTTAACTTTAAGTGTGAGATACTGCACATTTTTAAGGGTGATCACATCTGTGTGTTGCAGAGAAGATAGGGTACCTCACATGTTGGGTGAAAATGAATGTGTCTTGACAAGCAGAAAAAGTATGTAATTACATATAAGTTATATACCTTTTCATTCATGGACACTATGGCAGTGTGAGTGAGATATATAGCTATTTCACATTATGATGTATTGCCAAGTCAATGATGGGATGATAATCACAGTTGTGCGACAGTGGACTGACAAACCAGCATTCTTAACTGTTCAGTTCAGGATGATTGTATGCAAATCCTCATAATTTGGTGTGTCATGGTCAGTATTCCCACATGCCTGGACAGTGTTCAATGTAAATAAAAAACTTACAGATCATCTAATTAAAGTACACTACTTAATACGACTCGGAAAGTATGCGTGCAAAGGTCCCACAAAACTGTATAGCATTTGCAAGCATAATGAGTCGAAGGGCAAACATAAGTCACAGTATGTATTGTTTAGACAGTTTCACAGTGAAAACATAATACTGTAAGAACAATAATCCATTACAACATGCACACGTAATACAAGCTACTTACATTACTTTCTCTAGGTCAAAACCTCTTCCTGAAGTACACCTTCCACAATCTTATTTGCACAACTGATGGCAAAGTATTAATGCATGTGTAAATATCTGTTGAGGTTTTCAAATTAGAACAGGAATTAACAGTGGTCTATGTTACTTTATACCAACCTTTGTGTAAATAAGGAGCAAATACATATAAACAGTTCTGATTCTGATCCATTTCAGAAAAGACGTGTGTAATGTTATTGTTTTCTCTGTCCTGACTGACACATTTTCAAGATAATATCAGTAAAGTAGCCATTACATGGATAATACAGTACATACTTAGACTGACTTCATAGGTGGTGACTGTCCATAGATTTAAGGTTGTTACCCCATAAATCCTTGATTTGATCAAATGTCTTGCATTCATTAATGGCAAGGTATGACTGGTTTTGGGTTATCACAGATGCATGCATGAATCCATAGTGCAAAATTTAATGAGAAATTACAGTATGCAATATTTTAAGACCTGATACTGGATTCAAATAACTTCCAGTCTGTCTCAGCAGTCTACATATGTGATCACTAGCTGATCACACCACAAAGGAAGGCAAATGTCAGCTGCAAGAACACAATCATTTGAAAGGGCTGTGGAGACACTATGAAGCAAGGAGAATGTTTATATGCAGTATATACTTCTTAACTGTAGTTACAACTGAAACATTAAATATTCAGCACATTCAACTCTGTACCCTGTGCAACATATGATAACGGTGTCTTCATAGTGCTATCAGACTCTCTACTGCCATTACCATGAGTCACAGTGGCTGCTTGGTGCCAGTATCATGCAAATGCTGAGGACAAAGATTGATGAGACAGTAGGTATGGGGGGAAGAGGGAGAGAGAGAGTGAGAGAGAGAGACTGGAAGACTGGGAGGGAGAGAGAAAGACACGGAAATATTTTTTGTTTACAGGACATTTCTTGCCATCTTTGTGGTGTGGCAATCTTAGGTTTGTTATCATAATGATTCTGCCATGCTCTGTACAATAAACAGTTTCCAATAAGCAGCAAGCGGGGGTAAGATTGCAGAAACATGATTAAGACATAAGCAGGATAATGGTTGGTTAAAACATACTTAACCAACACTTACACACCTAATATTAATATGAAAAACATTACATAAAGTTTGATATACTCCTGGATTTGAACCTTTGGTGCTCTGCACAAATACTGTATAGACCTGACCAACCTAAACAGGAATTTATGTTTCACATAGTAAAAATCGCACATTTGAAAGGACAATGACAAAAGACAGGAACGAGGAAGAATGTAGGACAATGTAGGCACCGGCCTTCATCACAGTAATGAAAACTTTAACATCCCATAAGGTGTACATTACATCCGGCAGGCTAATAAACATGTAAGGGTAACTGTCTCACAACACTGCTATCAGTCTGTATTTGTATAGCACTACAGAGTTAAGCACCTTTGCTTGAGAATAACTGTATTAGTTTGGTTAAAATTAATATCTGCACTGATGTAAAATGCCATTTATCGGCATTTATCATTGGTGTACGATGCCAAGCAACTTACAGATGCTGAGGATAAAAACTTAAGTTTTTTAGGCCACCTCTGGCCATGTGTAGTGTGTGTGATTTTATTTTTTGAAAAAAGGGGTTGATTGGGTGCTGGTGAAAATGGGGGGGGGGGCAAGCAGAGAGTAGGACACTGGGGGAAGACTAAAGGAATATGCAGGATGGTGGTAGGAGAGCACCACAGCTATTCACTGTTTCATAAGATAAATGCATACTTGTAACAATAATTTGATGAATTTGAGAGTCACCACATGAGGGCTGGGTGACAACAGCTGAAGAGTGGTGTACTGCCAATTGGACAAAATCCAGTGCATCAAGTAGACGCATATGCAAAGTGGAGAGATATTTATAGTGTATAATATTCTCTTGTGAGACAGTTGCCCAGTTATTTATTTTGTAGGGAGAGGACTGTTAGGAATAAGAGGGCTAGGTAAGTAGGGTAGGTTAGGTAGCAGGAGCAGACATACAGGGTATACAGGACAGACAGACAGGGATGGTGATGAACATAAAAGGTTAAAGGACAACATGATTTTAGGGGTCTATATCACAGCATCGAAAAGTCCTTTCATTGAACGGCTTTTAAACCGAAAATGCTGTTAATAGAACTCGATTTTGTCAAAAATGCATCTTTGCAAAATAAATGTATTACTTTCATAATTAGTACTTAGGATGTATTACAGATATTCTGGATTTATTACACATTTATTATGGTACTGATTTTATTTCCTCACAATTTTTTTAATGTAATTTTGTTACATCATGCATATAAAATGTGTTATTACTAATAACATTTTATGTTCCAACTAGAAAACAATTAACTGTAAGGAGTACATTCAAAATTTCAGAAGCTGGAATATTTTTGCTTTTACGCATATATTAATGCATTAACACATTGAGCCAAAAGACATTTACAATAACAGACATTTTTTGGACAATCAGTACTAAGTATTGTTTAAATTATATATATGCATTTAACTATGATCATTGTTATGCTTAACAAAATTCTTGTAGAGTATAGTCAAGTTATTTAGAATTTATGACTCAAAGGTGTGTTGCAGATTTCATGGTACAACTTGACAGTTGTGCTTCATGATTATTTCCTAATAAAAAATCTGAGATAATTATTATCATGACCCCCTCAGTAAAACTAGCTGTAATCGGGATTTGTATCCTGCATTACTTCTGCTGTTAGTCACAACTTGATTTACTAAATACTTTGAGGCACAGACAAAGGTCTATAGCAGGTGTATCTTCTTCACTCAGTACTGTACAAAGTGCTGACAGTAGTGCACTGGCGCTAGTCCCACTTGCCCTACTGATGGCAACCACAATGACATTTTTGAGTGTTTGCCTTGGAAAGTGGACTGTTGTTCACTACTAGTGACCACTCACAGTCAGCAGCACATAATGCCAAGCTTTGTGCTATGGCAGAACTAAAAAAGTTAAAATGTCTCTGTGTGATGATTTTTCAACTCTCTGGTCTTCTACCATGAAAATGTGGACATTAATTATCCTTACTTTCACAGAAGCATCACCCTCTCTATTGGTAAACCTTGAACCATGGCATCACCATTAAAAACTGAAAAGATTAACAGGATCCGCCACAAACTGATAATTAGTTATGAGGCCTAGAAAGTGGAGTACATATACTAAAGATATGACATTGTAAAACTTTACACTGATGGAGCAATATACCCATTTTCTCAAAGTTGTCATTTGTCATTTCACAGTAAATATCTGAAAGAATCTGATATTTACAACAGTTAACATAAGAAATCATGTCACAGTAAGAACAAATATGTGCAATTCAAGAGTGCGTTCTCCCCTTTCTTTTGTGAGCAGTACTGTTTCCATTACATTTGTAAAGTGATTGCATTATGATTTGCCTGTATTTATAAATGCATTGTTTGTATGTTTCAATTTTAGGTACATCATATAACTTACATAACCTTTGTATTCAGAGGCTAATTTACCTCTTAAGCATATATTCCTAAACATGGTGTAAAGTTAATCTCCTATGTAAATCAATATAATCTCAAGCTTCTTTTGTAAGTGTAGTCTCCCTGGCATACCCTCTATAAGTGTACATCAACGTGTCAGGATTATTAAACACTTAATTATGTGTGCATTACTGCTAATGATTCATGCTCACAAGCTTTTTTCAAGCCACACTTCTCAATATTCACTCTTGTACTGCAGGAGCATGTGCACATGGCATCATATAGGTCCTCACACTATCTTTACCGATTGAGTGATTCATGTATGATAATGAGCTGAGACCTGATTTACAAATTCACTATGTCCAGAGGGATTAATCTGCACTATATAAGCACAACCTGGAGCAAATGAGTTTGTATTGTAGTAGGGAAGTGTGCTTGGATTCACCAACTTCAGATACTGTTGTTTAACTGCTGCAATTACATTACTTTTGGCAAACCTTATTGGAAATCCTGTCAAAGTATATGATGTTTCTTTACAAATAATAGTTAAACAATTAATGATGTTAATGTTTTTTTCAGATAAAATTGAGTGATGCCTGTAATTAGCCCATTTTGTCTGGTATAGAAGGTATAGCAGTTGTCATTGGAAGGATCATCATTTAATGTTGCATACTTTTATAGCGACATTTCTCTGAGGATATAAACACATATGAGAACATTTTTATATTAGAAGTAGCAATGTGAATGTTATGTTTTAGACAGAAAATATGTTAAGCCAATTGTTAAATTGTTATGCGTGACTTAAACAAATGTTATCCCATTAGAACGACTGTTCCCTTAACATATGTGTCTGCTTGTGCAGGTTGCGGGAATGTTTTTTTTTTCATAGGTGGTATTCACTTTTCCTTACTTAAATGAGTGCTGTGTACAGTTTTAAAACTCCTTTCTGTGGGGGGTGGGGTTAATATTTGCCATTAGAAGAGGCCAATTGACTTGTATTGTAGCTTTGTTCTGTCCACGTGTCCTTAGTACATTTTAACAGACAGCCGACTATAGGAAGAAAAAATGTTTTGGTAACAATTTTAATTTCATACACTTCATTCATTGTTAATACTGCTATGTATTCCAGAGTTACACATTTCTTTATCCTTAGTTAGTTTGTCATTGCATCAGTTCAGGGTGGTGGGGGATGATTATGTATTAGATGTGTATCTTCATATAAATGAGTTAGGTACATTCTTTAATGATGCCAGCATGCAATGCATATTTTCTTTTCAGTCACTTCTTTTTCAGATACAAATATCTTGTTTGTGTCTACTAGTCCCATACAGAGATATTGCCTCAAAATAATATGGTCCATCTAAACCAGCATTCTCAGATGCTGAGAATGAGGTTATAGTGCAGGTCCTCCATAACATGGATCACACCTCTTAAAGAAAATTGTAGCTGGCAAGCCCTTCTGTGACAGTATCTGGCAGCAAGTTTTACATGATGGCAATGCTGTGGGTGGCCATGGCCATGATTATGGCCAAATCAAATACTGGGCAAATAACATGATCATTAAGGTCAAAAAAAGAGCCAGTGCTATAACAATGGAACAGAGGGCTACTGGATGTGCTCCGACTATCCAACCACCACTCACTGAAATGGTTAAGTTTCTGTCCACTTTAGGGGATCCAGGCAACTCATTAGGGCACCCTAGTGTTGTGCTGGACATACGTGCAAGGGTGGAAGATGACTAAAGGTCATTTACTGCTAATGTTCCAGATATGCCATTCATATCGATATATATGCACATATACATATAGACAGACAGAGGGAGAGAAATAGAGAGAGACAGAGAGATGTGTGAGAGTGAGAGGAAAAAAAAAGAAATAATTGAATAAGATTCTTATTTAGATTTAGAACAAGGTTTGTCTTTCATGTGACATCTTCATTTTAATGCTTATAGGCCCTCAATCTATCTCCGTTTTGTCTGGCTAAGCACATATGGTACAGAAGTTCCATAACTACCTGCAAATGGTATGGGCATAGCTTTTGTATTAATTTATATAATTTATCTTGAAGTTTATTTACCTTAATTACTTTTTTTAGGTGCACATGCATCTATTGTTGCTTAACTCAGGGTTACATAGCATAAGTCTGATCAGTTTTTCTTGTATTTCTCTTTTTGTTGTGTTTTATTGCTCTAAAACACAAGAGAGCCTGCCACTAGCACTGTGGAGTTCCTACCACCTGATGGAGTATCAGTAGCTTTTGATGATTATTGTGATAATGAAAAGGCATATTCTGGGGTTGCAGAAGGTCAAGCTGATATTGAGGTTGTGACTCCTACTTCCCCTGCCCTGAGTTTGGACACAGTCACTATGTGCAAGCATACCCAAGACATGGAGGCATCAGAGACAGGACAGATACAGGGCAATATGAGTGATCATGGTAGTGTGGTTACTCTAGCTGCAGAGCTGGCAGAGTCTCACTGGGCCATCTTGAGGGTAAAGTACCACACAATGGTGTCAGTATAGGTGCTCAGAGAAGGCATACTTTCCCCCATCCCCTGATTTTGGCATGTCAGTAGGTGCCACACAACATATGTACAGGACCATCATGGAGGCACAGGCACACTCTGTCAGGGCTAAGGAAGAGATAGAGTATTGCATGTTATGCATTCTGATGTATGAGACTACCTGAACCATGTGGATGACTCCTAGGATCAGACGAATGACACACTGGATCATACACTGTCTGTAAAGAAATGTCTGCTGGGGGAGGGTCAGCATCCATGTGGCCAAAGAGCCACTACATCATTAGGTGTTAGCCAATATAGCCATGCCAGACTCACTCCCCTAGTGGCACTATTTCCACTGCTCCATCAGTGATTGAGTGCCCACACCCAGACATAGTCAGGGGTGGCAATAGTGAACTGAATCCTCTACCATGCACAGCTAACACATGTCCAGGATGCCAGGGTGTAGTGCTAGCTGAAATGCTTTGATTGTGCTCCTGCAGACCCACACAAAGGATATCTGATCTTGGCTATACCACCTCACAGATACACACTCATGCATGTGCACACACACACACACACACACACACACACACACACACACACACACACACACACACACACACACACACATATACACACACACACACACACACACACACACACACACACACACACACACACGCACACACGCACACATGCACACACGCACACATGCACACAATCATTAATTTTGAATTACTTACATCTGTCACTACTGGCCTTGGCAATGGACACTTGCTATTAATCTGATTTCTCATTCACACACACACTCATTTTTTAGGTGTCAGGCTTGCCCTTCTGTAACCCCCCTATCCCCACCCTGTGCAAATTATGATGACTCTGCCCTGCCATTTGCATGTTTCTTTGTGACTTAGGGCTTTCTATGTCTGACCCCCAGAGTGGATAGCTAATACTTAATTATTCAGATGTTTGATTTAATCATAAGCTCATATGTTTGCTATGTAGTTTGTGATCCTCATTGCATTTGTAATAGTGTTCTTAGTTATGCAATTCTACTAGTTAGGAATTAGTGCTTGCTCAGAACCTTGTGCAAATGATGTTAAGACTGCCCTAGCCACTGTTGGGGTGTTTAAGTTAAACAACTTTTATGCTTGATGCACAATATTGTGCAGGCCAAGCATATGTGTTTAGTAATTACATATATATGGAAATTACTCATCTAGATGGCATATTCACTAATTTACATTATGTTTATTAATGTTATATGTTCTATTTCTTAGGGTATGTAAGCATGCTTGCTCATGTACCTATAAGGATTTTTGTGAAATTTGATCTAACACATTATTTTAACAGGGCCTCCTTCAGCTTAATGTACAGGCTGTGCACCACGTACTGTGAAGAACCATGTTTACATATATTATAACAGATTCATGTCTATTTTACATATATTACTCATGAGTTAATGCTAACATTCCAGTACACTTGAGCCATATTTTAGCTTACTGATGTACAATGCGTGCATATGAGGTAATAATAATTTTATCTCTTCTTTACAGGTTCATCACTTATCTTGGTTAATGCTGCTGCTACAAGTCGTCTCTTCTAGGGCTGACTGTCTGATGCTTACAGAACACAACCATTACATGGAGAAGTAATGCCTGATAACTTTGCATGCATCATTGTTAATATTTGTATGCACTTAGCTTCTTAAGTTTTAACTTAAGTAGTGAGTGTGTGTATACTATCCTCTGCCTCTTATCCAGTGCCATAACATTTTGGGCACACCTACATCTGCCAGGATCATCCATAGCTGCTTGTTCTTCTTCAGACTCCTCATCTGTGTCTGCTGGCCCTGCCTGTGGTTCTGGGAACTGCAGTACTTGGCCTTGTTGAAGCTGTTTACTGACAATTATATTGTGCAACATGGCACAGACTGCAAGTATTTTGGATAAAGTCACTGGGTCATACTATAGAGCACTTCCAGATTCATCTAGACACCAGAAACATGACTTGAGCAAGCCATATACAAACTCTATAATATTTCTAGTTTGAGCATGTGTATCTTTGTAACTTTCCTCAATGGGGTTTTGTGGGTTTATCATGGATTTCATGAGCCAAGGTTCCAGTGCATGACCTGCATCCCCCACTAGATGCCATTGTGGAAAGTCATCAATTAGAGAACTTTATATACTGTCACAGGTGTGTCATATGTGTGAGCTTTGAAAACTGCCAGGGTTACCTGCACACACATTATAGATGTTCCTTTGGGCATTACAAACCACCTGACAGTTGATATAGCGATAACCTTTTCTGTTGATGCTTCCCTGTTCGCCAGGTGGGACTTTTATTTCATTTTGTGTATAGTTTATGGCCCCCAGAACCTTAAGAAAGTATGCTATGGTGCAGGAATGTTCCATGATGGTATCTCTCTCCTCTGGGATATATGGAAGCCAGATATGCTCCCTTACATATTGCAGCATTGCTTTTAGAAATTAGTGTAATATTTTTGAAGTTGAGGCCTGTGACACCCTTACTATATCCCCTGCAGGTCTCTGAAAAATGAATGTAGCTAGTAATGATACACATTCCTTGGAAGTGCCTGTAGCTAGTAATGATACACATTCCTTGGAAGTACCTGTAGCTGTTAATGATACACATTCCTTGGAAGTGCCTGTAGCTAGTAATGATACTCATTCCTTGGTTTAAACTGAGATGGTTTCTCCATGATTTCTGTGGGACCTCAGGTGAGGGTGACAAAGGTTGGCTATTTCCTCTAAGGTATCCCTTTTAACCCCGTAGAGCTCTAATATTTCAGTATCATGAAGACCATGATAGGTCAAACATGGTCTGAACACTCTTCTCCTAGGCTGATGTCTGGCAACAGCAGTAACTTGTATTAATGCCTATTGCACATGCAGGTTAATGTTAGCAGCAGCCTCTAACATTGTTTTCTAAGTGCATGCACAGCTGTATTCCAAAGAGCATTGGAGATGAGCCCAAAAGGGAGTGCAGCATGTGTGCATGGGTTTTATACATCCATGAATCACTTTGCCATGGTGATTTGCCTCACTAGCTTGCATTTCACTTACTTATCCTTCGTTATCATATTTTGCTGCTTACCCTTGTTTTACAGATGGGCGATCCCTCAGCTCTAACCCTACACCTTACCTCCATAAAACCCTTCCCATAGCTCTGCCACTATTCAGACAAATTTGTGAATAGTGTTAATGGAGGTTTTCGAGTTAATATCATGAGCACAAATAGTTTTCCTTTCTCAGTATTATTTAATTTGATATTTTTCATTTTCGATATTGTGTATGTGGAAACTTTTTTTGTTAGTGTTTTTAATTCAACATTAAATTCGTTTGTTCATACTCAATAGAGCCATATATGTGTGCATGTGTGTGTGTGTGTGTGTGTGTGTGTGTGTGTGTGTACTATCTATAGTAAAAAATAACACAATATTGAACCTAAATTAATTGATCTAAAACTATCCAAAGTCAAAATATAGAAAAAAATTTTAAAAAATGTTTGCGGGGGGGGGGATCCCCCCCTGCACCTCCCAGACCCCCTGCTACTTAAATATACCAACTCCAACACTATAGTGGCACAACAGGTAGCACACTTTCATTTGATAAAAATGGCTGTGGGTTCTATTCCCACACCAAAACTGGGATTCAATAAACTCTGTGTAGGCTTTGCGGGAAGCCTACACAGAGTTTACGTGTGTGCCCGGTGATGCGCAGTGAGCAGCAGCACTAATTACATATTCATGACACACGTTTAAACATTTAAACACAGACAAGAGCAGTTTTGTGTCTGGCAACAGTGTTGCCAATCAGGAAACCATATAAAGCAACATGGATGGCAAACCCGGTTACCTCAGAGCAAAGCAGGTTAGCGGGATTGTGCGGAATGCTGCAGTGATTACCAGGGCTTAACATACAAGTTATGTATATGTTCCAAACAAAGTGCAGGATGGTGTTTACAGTGAAGCATATTGTGAAATCTCATTCCAAGCATTCTGTACAAAAGTTGTGTAAATGATCTGTAAGGGTACATGGACTGCCATGCAAAATAAACACTGAGGTGAACTGTATGTATTGAATAGGGACACACAGATGAATTGTAGGAATGAACACGAGGAAAGAGGACAGGTGAAACAAACTAATGTATAGCAGATGATAACATGGCAATGGAAGATAGTTGTAGCAGGCACACTAATCACATATCAATATTGTACAGTACGTCCTGCACAGTAAAAATGTATATTATGTGACTGTCACACAAGGTGACATAACAATAGGGAAGCTGTCTTTGTGAGACAAGCATCCTTACATGAAGAATGCAGAGGACATCTATCAGAGATGTTATACGCAATTGGGGTAGGGTGCATATTGTGAAGAAGTGCAAACTGATTTGCCAGAGTATGAGTGCAATGTCAGCAGAGGTCTCCAGCAACTGGGACGCAGGTACAGGCTCATGGACAACAGTAAAAGAAGCATGAACAGTCATGGACAATATCAGAATAATACCACCAGTAATCCCATGTCTCTAACATAATAAATATGATTCTGAGTGATCAGAGATGGTTCTGCACAAACACACTTGTACAACTATCATGACATGTCTATGAGGGTAATCGCGCACACTGTCCTGACATTTGTAACATCTGCTGGAGGTGACAGGAGGGACACTGCTATACCTGTATGTGACATTATGATGTGTGCATCATGAGAACAGGTATAACACATGCATCTGGTGTAACACCTTGATGGGGGTTCCGCACCATCAGACAGTAATGCTTATGCAACAAAATAAATACCTAGGTATGGCCAATAAGCTGTGTGGCAGCTCACTGTGACAAAGGTGGTACACTTCAGTTACACGTCACTGGAAGATGTGTAGTGAGGTACATGAAGAAGGGTACACTGTACTCAGTTATTGGTGCGATGAAGGCTGAGAACTATAGAAGTATTATGGCTTTTGATGTGGATGTTCCTTGAAGACATTTAGCAGATATAACATTAACAACTCACACAGGTCTGTTGCACACAGCCAGGATATTACTACTGTCCATTTAGAAAAGGTCCACGATGACATGTTGGTCTACCTCACAGATGAGGAGAGTCAGGGTATGTCTACATATGCATGCATCAGGTGCTGCCCCCCTACTCAGATGAATCCATGTTGATGTACACCCTTTTATGGGAACATAGTCTGTGTGCAGAGTGTGTTGAAGTGTGTATTCAACCATGTCAAGAAGGTGTATGTGCTGGGTCATGCTATAGGCAATCTGTGATGTTGTCACAACCCATTTATTCTGTGTGATAGGCCTGGATGAAGATAAGACATTGCATACTGCCAATCTTGATCTGGCCTAGGCTTTGAACACAATCCCACATGCAGGTACTGTAAATCAGAGTGTGTGATATACCTTTAAGAAGTTTTACAGTCAGCAGGCATGTGCATATAACTACTGGGCATGTGCAAGCAAGAGTGCCATTTAGTAGTGAGCTGCAAAGATGTAAGCATGCACGTGTATAGTAGTCAGTCAGTTAGTTAGTTTATGTTTTATGTTCAGGCTATCCATCCTGATGTATTTGTATATAATAAACTACATAAATGAACACCCAAGCCTCTTTGTCTTATTCATCTATACAAGACAAATGACATATTGTTAGAATGGGATCCAGAATCAAGACCATGAGGCACACAATTAAGTTTGGAGGAATATACAGGAGTGGATCATTCCTACTGCTTAAACGACTTGCAAAACAGGTCAGAAATGAATTCCATATACTAAAACTCACTTAAATGATTTTTTACTCAACAAATATAAAACAAAGCACTCAGAATGCCCAAAACAAATTTCTAGTTAAACAAAATGTCTGAAACTGCAATATCTTGATAAAAATATTCAAAATAGTTACAAAAATGTTTGAAACAATATCCGAATCACATAAAATGTATGAAACAAGGAAAACTACTGTATTTTTTCACTATGTGCTTCTTTTTTGCATTAACTAAAGCTATTTGAAATATCTAAAGTGTACAAAATGTTCACAAGTTTGTGTAGTATTACACTACAGTTATTTCACAAAATACAGCCATTTCAAGGAATATTTCACAAAGTACAGTCTTTCGAAGAGTTTATTGTACATTTGAATGTTGTTACAAGTACCTGGTGTGTGTGCAGGTTCGTGCATAATTACAAGAGCCATATCTGTCTTTAAGCATAACGCAGACCTACACCACTTGTGTTTGATAACAATGTTGCTGAAAATTGGAGAGTGCTTGAGCAAGAGTATGGTATTTTTATACAGGCTGCTTTTCCTGATAAAGACGCATGTACAAAGGCATTTATTCTCCTTAACCTAGCTGGTTCAGAAGCCATTGAAAGGGAGTGTTCATTTGTGTATGCACCTGCCATGTATGCAGGGGAGGGGGGAAATGCCATATAGTGGCACCGGCTGAAACAAGGGAAGACTCAGAGCGTTTAAAACTTAAATTTAGAAAAATGTGTAACTCCAAAATGAATATTACAATGGAAAGTCACATATTTTACACAAGAGATCAAAAGCCTGGTAAACCCTTTGCAGCATATATAACTGACTTGAGAAATAAGGCTAAAATGTGCAGATTTGGTGATTTAAGGGATGAGTTGATAAAAGACAGGCTTGTGTGTGATATTAAAGATGATGCAGAGAAAGATTTTGCTTTGAGACAGTGATTTAACTTTGAATAAGGTCATAGAGATTTGTCAAATATATGAGCTCACAGAAAAGCACACAAATATGCTTACAAATGAGAAACTGCTTTCACTGCCTTCTAATGTTAATGTGGATAGTACGCAACATGTGGTTAAAAGATACAGGCCTAAGAGTGTGGCAGCTTCAGTGAAATCAAGAGCTTTTCTAGCAAATTCCAAGGCATGTTCTGTAAAGCGGACATGCTCAATGAAGTACAAGGGTGAGTTAGCAAAGCCAAAGAATATGCCCCCACCTAGCCTCATAGTCAACTGTCGCAATTGTGGTGATAACCATGAACTTAAAAGGAAAAGTGCTTAGCTTTTGGTTAGCAGTGCCACACATGTAAAAAGTGGAATAATTTACAAAGGTTTTGTAAATCAAAACATGCTCATTCTTTTATTAAAAGAGAACATTCAAAGAGACAAGTTGATCAACTAGAAAGCTGTGACCCTACTTTTTTGTTGATGGTGTGTCTGTGCTTGGTGAAACAGTCAATGCAATCGATTTATGGGCAAAGAATGAAGTATTTTGTACTGTTCTGATTAATGGGAGACCTGTAGAGCTCAATGCTAATACTGGTTCAAAGTGCAATGTTATGTCAGCAGAAATGTTTGCAAGAGTAAGTGCTGGTGAGAAGCTTGATTTGGAGAAGTGTTCGAACTTCTTGCTTCTGGTGGTGAAGAAATTCAAACTGAAGGCTCACTAGTGCTTTCATGTTACTCTGCTGGGAACAGCTATGACTTGCAGTTTTACATAGTCAAAAGGCACGTACAGTCATTATTATGCCTCAGAGAGTTTGAAATTGGGATTGCTTTATTTAATAAGGAAGTCCACCATGTAAGTTTGAAAAATAACAGTTCCAATTTCACCCAGACCATTTTTTCTACCTATGCTGATCTTTTCGAAGACAAACTAGGCAAACTCCCTGTTGTGTACTCCATGAAGTTAGACCCTGAAGTTAGCCCAGTCGTCAGACCAGTACAGAAAGTTCCAATAGCTATACAGAACAGAGTCAAAGCTGAGCTAGACAGAATGGTGCAGCAAGGAGTAATTTTTCCAGTAGAAGAACCAACTGCATGGGTATCCTCCATTGTGGTAGCTCATAAGAAAAGCTCAGATGATATCAGAATATGTATTGATCCAAGAAGTTTGAACAAACCACTAAAATGACCTCATCATCCAATGTGCACAGTCAAAGAAGTTGCTGCTCTCATGCCAAATGCTACTGTTTTTTCTGTTTTAGATGCAAAAAGTTAATTTTAGCAAATTTTGCTTGACCAAAAATCTCCATTGCTGACAACTTTTAGTACACCTTTTGGCAAGTACAGATTTTTGAAAATGCCATTTGGGATAAATTCTGCCAGTGAAGTTTTTTGGCGTGCAATGGAACAAATTTTTTTCTGCCTATCCATATGCTATTATAGTAGATTATATTCTTGTAGGGGGCAATGGTGAAGTTGAATATATCATAGAAACTTCAAGAAAGTTCTGGAACTTGCTTTTTAAGTGAATCTGAAGCTGAATCCTCAGAAATGCAAATTCGGGCTATAAGAAGTTACTTATATTGGTCATTTGTTTATTAGTTCAGGCTTACGACCAGGCTCTTCCAAGCAATCAGCAATTCTTGAGACACCAGCTGCAGACAATGTCCAAGCCTTACAATGTTTTCCCTGCATGGTCAACTATCTAGGCAAGTTCATTCCAGATTTGATCCAACTTTCAGCACTGCTCAAAGAGCTAACACGCAAAGATATACCCTGGTCAGAACAACACCAAAGAGCATTTGATGTCCTGAGACAGAGAATTGCCAGTCCACCTACTTTAAGATATTATGATGTTCACAAGCAGTAACACATTCTTGTGATGCTTCTAACTTTGGTCTTAGTGCAGTCATTCTTCAAGAGGATACACTGGTAGCCTATGCATCTAGAACTTTAACCCAAACTAAAATGCAGTATGCTCAGACAGAGAAAGAGCTTTTGACAATTGTATTTGCATGTTCAAAGTTCCATGATTATATTTATGGCTGACCTATTCAAACTGAGACTGACCAGCAACCTTTAGTCACTATTTTGAGAAAGCCTTTGCACACAGCTCCTGCAAGATTGCAACACATGATCCTCAAATTGCAAAAGTATAATTTCAGTCTTGTTTACACAAAAGGCAAACATCTTTATCTTGCTGATACTTTATCCAGATTGCCCAGAAAAAAAAAAAAACACTGACCAGCATGAAAATGAGAAACCTGATTTTGAGGTCATGGAAATGGTAAGTTTTTCTTCTACATGTCTTGATGAGCTTAGAAGTCAGATAGCTTCAGATCCAATTCTTCAGAAGCTCAACCACTTTATAAATCGAGGATCAAAGCAATCTTGTTTATCAGTAGAAGTGCAATATTTTCCCTACAGAGATGAGATTTTGTCTGACAATGGTATCATCATGAAAGGTCCAAAAGTGATTGTTCCAACATCCTTGCAACAAGAGTACATTAACATCTTGCATTGTGGCCACCCAGAAACTGATTCTACCAAAAGAAGGGTGAGAGGACTTGTATTTTGGCTTTCTATGTCATGAGATATCGAGAAAGCATTTTCATCTTGTTCTGTTTGTAATAGTACTAAGCCGCATCAACAGAAAGAACCACTTTAGCTAAACCAGATTCCTGAACTACCTTGGTCATCAGTAGCTACAGACATCTTTGAGTGGAATGGTCAACATTATTTGGTATTAGTAGACTTTTATTCAAATTGGTTCATGATTGACCTACTTCCTAATCTCACATCCAATACTGTCATTACTAAGTTGAAGAGACATGTTTCTGTCCATGGTAGTCATGTTTCTGTCCATGGTGCACAGTTTACAAGTTAGCAGTTTAAGAGATTTGCTGAAATGTGGGACTTTTTGCATGTTATGAGTAGCCCTGAGTACTCACAATCAAATGGTTTGGCAGAACATGAAGTTCAAAGTGCAAAACAGCTGGTAGAGAAATAGAAAAGAGACATTAACAATGTTTTTCTAAATCTCCTGAATCTCTGAAACATTCCTCACAATAATCATTTTGGTTCACCTGCTCAAAGACTTATATCGAGACAAACCAGAACCACACTACCAATCAGTAGCAATTTGTTGGTTCCATGTGTTAAGAACAAAAAAGCAATGAAATCTCAACTCTTGAAAAAACATTTGTTCTAGAAGTCCTATTATGATAAGACCAGAAAACTGCTCAATCCATTAAAAGAAGAGGAGATAGTGAGGATGCAGACAGCAAAAAGTTTTGATCAGATCGGATATGTGAAACGTTTGTATCAAGAGCCGAGATCATACATCGTGGAATCCCAAGAAATAGAATTTAGGCAGAATTGGAAATATATTTAGTACTGGTATCTGAACCTATATTGCAGCATCCTGCCCATGAAAAAGACTCTAGTTCTCAAAATGGCTTATCCAATGTCCCAATTCCAGGGGACATTCCAGCAGACATCCCTGTTCCTGAGAATATCCCTGAGAGTCCTAAAGCTGATTGTTCATCAGTGACTGTCCCTGTTGCTAAACCCAGTCCTAACTGCTACATTACTAGATCAGATCGCATTTCCAGAACTTGACATGAATGCTGTTTTATTCATTATTGTCTGTATAATGTGTGTGCTTATTCAAATGTCATTACCACGGCAAGACAGCTCAGTAAAGAGGGAGGATGTAGATCGGAGTGTGTGATATACCTTTAAGAAGCTTTTCAATCAGCAGCCACATGCATATAAGTACTGAGCATGTGAAAGCAAGTGTGACTTTTGTAGTGAGCTGCAGATATGTAAGCATGCATGTGTATAGTAGTCAGTCAGTTAAGTTTGTTTGTTTTATGTTCCTACTATCCATCCTGATGTGTCTGTGTATAATAAATTACATAAATGAACACCCAAGCCTCTTTGTCTTATTCAGCTATACAAGAAGAGCGACAGGTATCATTGAGAAACTCTTCCACCTTGGCATTAACCTTTATGTCACTAGATGAGTAACCAAACTGCTCATCAACAGAACATGTACTGTGAAAGTTGGTGAAGCTACCTGTAGCAGTAGATCTGCCACCACTGGCTTTCCCCAGGGATATGTGCTTGGCCCTTTACTGTTTGGAATCTATTTCTGGCCAGTTCATGCTAAAGTATATGACCTTTGGCTTATTGCATTTGCTGATTCTTTCATACTGGGTGCAATCATTGAGTCCACCAATGATGATAACATACTCCAGGAGGGACTAACACAGACAAATGATTGGTGACAAACCCACAAAATCTACAAATAAACACAGAGATGTGTCTTTATTTTGTCCTTCTGCAAAGTGGAATTCCCTGCTAATTACAGTATTGACAGCACCCCCCCTTATGCTGAAACCCAGTGATGCAAGACCTGGGAACACACACAGCTAACAATCTGAACGTCGACCACCAAGTGTTCACAGTGGTTGGAAAGGCTATGTTGTGCACATCACAAGTCATGCCATCATATTCAGATCTGAGGATTATACAACGCTAATTTACTTGAGCCTCATTAGAGCACTAATAGAGTATAATGTTCCCTTTTGCATTTATCTCACCAGACACATGCAGCAGCTGGAGAGACCACAGGGGTTTCTCACCAAGAAAATACAGGGCCTACAAACTACACCATGACATATGTGGATATACTGAAAGCCACTCTAATCTGTGTTGTATAGCATGAGGTGACTTCTACCTGACCTCCAGGCCAGTCTCTGACCCTGCCCTGGTTGGAACAGTGCACACCCACAAATCAGATATAGGTGATATCAGCAGTGCCTGGTGAGGAGAATATGGTAATAGCAGTGTCCCACATGCTGGTGTAAAAGGCTCTGTCACACACACACACACACACACACACACACACACACACACACACACACACACACACACACACACACACACACACACAGCTGACTGTAGTGAGAACAGAACCCCCTTCCTATCTAAGTACACAGATTACAGAGCTCAGTACTTTATGCAAGTACCACAGCACAAGTCTGACTTTTACAAGGCTGCAGGACAATATATAGTGGATGACATTAGCAATCAATGTTGGAGTGAAGATGCATGGAAGCCTGCATGAAATGGATGTGTAGGCATGTGCAAGTGTCAAAATAATGTTGATCCATGGAATTGCAGTGGTAACCCTACGATACACACTTATGCTCTTGTGGCTTGCTACACACACACACACACACACACACACACACACACACACACACACACACAGACACACACACACCAGTTGACTGCAGTGACAACAGAATCCCCTACCTAAGTACACAGACTACAGAGTTCAGTACTTTACACAAGCACCATGGCACAAGCCTGACATTTACAAGGCTGCAGGGAAACTTATACTGGATGATATCAGCTGTGGATGTTGGTAAGAAGATGTTGGGAGGCCTGCATGAAATGGATGTGCAGGCATGTTCAAATATAAAGATATTTCTAATTCTGCATGTTACCAGATTGATGTGCATTGTATATCACACAATATTTGTTATTACATTATGTAGTGTAGTTGATATACTTGTCAAGTACTGACAGACAAGAGTTACAGTGCATGGGGGAAGATAACACAATGCTGCATTGTAAATATGTGACAAATTCTTAGATAGGGCCTTCATTTTGTTATGTTTCCACATGTATTGTCATGGGATGAAGACTAAATGGACAGTAAAGAGCACTACTACATGCTATTTTTTACTTTGCATAGTGCAACAATGAGTAGCAGGTTTGCGTGATGGTTGGCAAAGTGTTTGCACATGTGAGATGCCACTGCTTTCCTATTTGCATGTAGTTAAGCAGTGCTTAAATGCGAGGCTCATTGTTAAAATTCTAAGAGTTAGTACTGAGTGTGTGAAACTTGCTGCTTACCTGACTCTGTGGCAGCAGGTGTAAATGCATTGACACATTTCCTTTTGAGCCCATATTATACTGGGTTTGAATCCAGGTGTATCTAATACTTTTGAATAAACAGTGATACTGCAATGACATTATTCCTTATAGTACATTTAGCATGTGTTACTGTGTGTTGACCAAGCACAATGGGGTTAAGTGGCATTGTGCGGAGGTAACAGCAGCATTGTAGTGCTTCTCACTATCACTTGGCATTGGTGTGCAATGAGAAACTCCACATAAACACAGAGGCCAAAACGTGAAGGTATCAATTGCTTTTTTTGTTACTTATGTGTGTTGTGTGTGATTCTATTTTTTGACAAGATTATAGGTGTTAAAATGTGGTAGATAGGAAAGTGCTGAAATGGGGTGCAAGCGGGGGGGGGGGCAAAGGGAAAGCAATGCAGGAATGTGCAGGAAAGAACCACAGATATCCATTTCTTTAACAGTGTAAAGTGAAAATATGTGTCGAATATTGGCTGAAGTTGGACTGTCACCTCCAGAAAGAGGGTGACAATAACATAATCATGTTGTATAGCCAACTGGACCAAATCAAGTGTGCCAAGAATTTTGTGGGGGGACATGTGCCTATTTTTTTAATTCAGTAAGAGAGGAATTCTGGGTAAGGGGTACTGGTATTTCTGGGTCAGGTAAGTTGGGTAGGTGAGGAAGCAAATGCAAACAAACAAGACAAGATACAGGGTCAGTGAGGGACACAAAAGGTTGGGGGACACCACGATTGGGGTGATGGAGGGGCAACCCAGGCGCATGCCCTTCAAACATGGAGACAGTGAGACTCTAGTCTTCACCCACTGGACTGCCATCACTGCCCCCTTACTCCACTGGCTGCTGGAGTGCTTGACATCTTCTCCTCCTATGGGCCATGAGAGAGGCCGGCCTCTTCATCCAGCATAGGTATGTACCAATGATGTAGTAGACAGCCCTATGCACCAACCCTGGTATCACCTAGTGGATAAGGAAATACCCACCTCCATCACTACTCCCACAGGGTACAACAGCACCCAGCTGCCAGGGCAGTACTATCTGAGGGTGCAGGTAGTGCAGGGGTAGCAGAGGCAGTGCTGCTAGGTTGGGTCCCAGATGTGCTGGGCATCGGTGCTGGAGCTGGTGGAGTGGGGGCAGTCTGACCCATTGGGGCTGGCCTACCTCGCTGTGATGTGAAGCATTTAGTGATTTGTTACAGATGAATGACATGGAGACATTTTGATGACACATAATTGGGAAAAAAAGAGCTAATGTCTGTGGTGAGAGAAAAAAGAGATAAAATTAGTACCATCATATGTGACATACAATGCATTATCACAATTATACAACTATTTTATCTGAAGTATTACATTTAAGTATATGTCCTAACAAATACAAACTATAACTACAGATTGCTCAAGGTAATCCTTGAAATCTGCATATATTGCACATATACGTGGTCCAATTATACAGATTACAGTTAACAGCATGGCATTGATGCCACTTATATAGAGTTTAATTTATAAAATATTATTAAAGAAATGCAGTACTGTATAGTTGTTACTCATGGTATTTGAACCTACAACCTCTGACTACAGTCTTACACTTGACTACTAAAGTCAGTTTGTGCTACAGACTAATGCAAGCATGTATGCTAAATTTGCTACTACTGTATAGAAAACCCAAAAATCTATCTTTAATTTTTAAAGCTGCAACAATACTTCTCTTATGCTGCATACACACCATTTGCTTCCCTCTGTCTAATCCAGTCAAACAGCATGAGCCTGATGATTAAACTCTATGTCAGCATTAGCTTTGAAAAGTACAGAAAAGAACAGAAGAGCATTATGCATACCAGTCTTGCCTATATTTAGCTTTCTACTGTATGTATTAAAAATAGTCTTTTGTTAGCATAGTTACACAGCTGTGGGATGTCACCAGTTTGAAATTCAGTTAACCACTGGTTGAGTGTATCCCTTTTGCACCTTTGTAGTTTGCTAAAATGGTGCCTACATTGTTCTCCAGTGCATGGGCTGCCAGTCACACTGGGTACAACCTGAACCAAACTACTCCAAGCTTCAGACTTGTACTGGGCATCAGAGTAGTCCCCTTGCAGAAGCCTTTGGCTGTGACACTTTATCAGGAGTCCAATAAATATCCTGGACTCCTGAACACCCCACCTCTCTGCCATAAACTGGGCACTTTCCCCTCTAATGCCAGACATGTCTAATACCAGAACTAGAGCAATGGCAACTAATTATTTCCTGCCAATTCCTGTTATCGCATTTACTGATAGTGTGCAAACTCGAGCAGTGAAGCCAATATCGTTTGCACAATATTAAGCAAAGAGCAGCAGTGCCAAGCAGGGAGGAAATACATATTTTAAACTGGAAGGTTAATCTGACACTTGACTTTAGTTTGAGGGGTGTCCGCTGCTATAGCTTGGAAATATATTTTGAAAATTGAAAAGTAACTGTTAGTTGAGTTAAGTTTGCAAACATGCACTGGGGGCATAAAATTCATGGCATGACACTTTGTTTTGGCTTTATACATTGATAAAAATGATTTGTAAAGTGTGGGAATCAAACCTAGGCATAAGGGACAAAATATTTTCTTCCACAGGGGTGATTTTCCATCTTTGCCACAGAAGAAGTGCTGCTTAGACATAGTCATGAATTATTCATAGATACGCCTGACAGTTTGAGGTGTTAAACATGTATGAGCATGACCTGACAAGGTTCTTATATATAGTTCCAGTTATGTATGGGTTTTATTTAATTGTGAAGGCCATCTAAGTCCAGATAACAGAATTATACTTACAGAAATATAGTAAACAGTATACCATCAATCATAAATCTGAAACACAATAAGGGTGTCTTATACTTCATACATATAATTCATATCAGCTCCACTGTCTAAAGTGTTATAAGTGAGACTGAATGTAATGGGAAATGGAACAACAGTAAAAATGCCTAGAATATCCTGCATTAGAACTCAGGACCATGTGTATGGCAGCCCTACACTTACACCTGTTGCCACAAGAATGTTGAAGTAACAGTTGTATATTTTTCTGTTTATTGCTATAAACTGGACTGTCATAACAGTAAAAATAGGCTGCACACCCTGTACTAGAACCCAGGACCATATGTATTATACCCTTACACTTAACACCTGCTGCTACTGGAGTAGTTGCAAGACAGATCCATAATTTCCTAGTCATTCTTAAGTTCTGTGTGTTAACTGTCACACGATGTTGCTTAGCATGTTTGCAAGGTGCCCAACACAATTAATTGAATGCATCCATTTTCAATTATTAACTGTCTGCAGGTGTTCAATGGCTGCAGGTGTTGGGGAACCTTGCTAACCACTACGCAACTTTACTCAGTGGCATTGCACAATGGAAAGTAAAAATTGCAACAATGTATCCTTTTTGACTTTTACACATTTACAGATGCCCTGTCTGCAGGCATTCTGTCTGCATCTTGTGTGGGCCACTAGTCAGGGTTTGTGCACTGCTAAGCTCCACTCAAATGAGATAAGCAAAGCTACACATGACATTCATTGTGTTTCTCCATTTTCCTTGTTTGCACTAAGCCATGCAACACACAAACACTGGCATTAAAAAAAGAAAGAAAATCACAAAAAAGGGAAAATCACTTGAACTGAAGAAAAGCTATCTATGAAATAAACACTACAAATGTTTCTTGGTACAGATGAAATATTTTTACACAGGTCTGGATTTGAACTCTCACCCCATTGAACATTCAGAACACAGCAACTGTGTCTTATCCCTCTTTGCCACACAAATAGCTTTGCAGCAGGGAAGTGAAATCATTCTGCATACAACCAACTGCAACATCATTCACAGTACTAACAAACCATATGACAGTTATTTGTACATGTATTAATTTCAGATGTAGTGCACTGAGTTATCACATAACCATTTATGACTATTGCTTGCAAAAATGCAGCTGTGTCTTATCTCTCTGTGTTTATTGTTCATTCTTGTCTTATCTGAGCAGTAATCTGAGACATGCAGTCTGTAAGGCATTCTATATCATTGCCCTTAAAATGTGTGAGGATATTAAATGCCAATAATATACAGTTGTCAACAAATGAAGGGGAAGTTGGATGTTAATGAACAGAAACTGTGAATTGTGCACTGTTTATTTACATTTCAAACACTGATAAAATGACTTCTACACTTTGCAAGTTTGACCTGGATGACGCACCCACTGTAGGTAGGGCAGCCTGCATTGCTGTTGTTTTCCTTCTCCATACCAGTAATCATTTACAGTTGCAATCCATTAGCAACAAACTCTGAGGCAGTGCCTGCACTATGTTTACATCTACAACATGGAGCCAAGTATTTGGGATTCAGCAGTTCTAACGAGTTCATGCCCGATTTGCATCTTCACCATTCTTACAACTCTGAATATACACCATAAAAAAATGACCATGTAGCTAGGGAACAGAAATGTGAGGAGACTTGTTTATGTGGAGAACACAGAAGAGACTATTAGTTTGAGATACATCTGCACAGAAGACTCCTGACCTTGAGAAGATATGCTTGCATTTTTTCATATATATATATATATATATATATATATATATATATATATATATATATATACTACATGTGCTGAAATGTCTGTTAAATTATATATATATATATATATATATATATATATATATATATATATATATATATATATATATATATATATATATATATATATATATATATATATATATTAGCAAATGCTTTTATCTGCATGCAATACTTAGAAGTGTACTGATGGCATGAGCATTTTGTCAGTGCATTTCACTTTCTCAGATGCACAGCCTTATTAACTGTCCTCACAAGCACTAATGGTACAACTGTTTTTATGTGTACACACTTCTTTTGTTATTTCCGTGAAATGATAAATGTCCTATATTGTCAATGACACAGGGTTGCTAGCCTGCTAGGATGGGCCATACACACCTCTAGGGGCATGCTGGCCACAGGTATATATGATTGGCAATAGCTTAAAATGGAATGTTCTGTGTAACATCTGTAGATATGCTTCAGGGATACTTCATTTGGTAGCACTTTTAGCATTTCACTGATGGTTAGTTAATACAATGTGTCATTTGCCTGTTCTTTTTGAGGTGGGGGACCAAAGTTACATTTCTGTTTTGGCACAAATGACGATATGTTGCTACCGTTACTCTCCTTGTTTTGCATCCACCTTGCTTTGTGTGTGAATGTAATACGTTACAACCATACAATTCATTTTTTTATATTTCACTGTCTTCACTGTTTTATGCTTCTCCAGTGGGTAATAG
The DNA here is from genome assembly GCF_019279795.1 of Protopterus annectens. Classification (NCBI taxonomy): domain Eukaryota; kingdom Metazoa; phylum Chordata; order Ceratodontiformes; family Protopteridae; genus Protopterus; species Protopterus annectens. Next base: position 568,139,528 of record NC_056728.1, on the reverse strand, counting down.
TGAAATGCTACATGTTATGTTTTATCTGGAAATGGAACGTTTTTAGTTATGTGATACTCTGCAAACTAACAGCCACACTTTGTCTTTTTCCTTTCCATATTGCCAGTGTACTGTTAAAAGTCCTGCATACTGAATAAATGGTTGCATCGGAAATCACTCATCATTCAGCTCTGTTATCTCTCACCTTGCAGCATCTTTTTTCTCTGTAAAGTATGTTGGCTTAGTTTTTTAAGTGTTAAAATATACTTATTTAAGGCATTATCTACTTTCTAGTGAGTTGGTACACTGGGATGCAGCTTGGCAGCAAGGATCCCCCCATTCTTAAAAGAAGCTGTTAGTTTTCAACAAACTTATGTCTGTTAAATGCTGGACTAATCAGCCTGCTTTAAGACATTTCTTACCTGATAGTACTACACATTAAAACCTTTTTTCTTACTATTACCAGTACATAGCCTTTTTCTGTTAGCCTTTTTACTGATTGTTTCAGGACTCTGCGTGCCTCTGAGCTTGGCTCTAGCCTCACCTACACAAAGTGCTGTAAACTCTCTCAACCCCCATCCCACCAATCAGACCTCTGCACCTCTGCAGGAAGTGATATTACCTACTGGGACTCCAGGCTCCACTTTCAAACAATTTTCTTCCTTGCTGCCAACTCATTCACTGTGTTCCCTCAGCTTGCTCTGTAAGTTATTTCTTTACTTGTTTGTCATATTGTTGTGATTATAGCTACTTAGACTTGTTGACTAGAGGCCTACTCTGTGTTTTTAAAACTCAATAATGTGAATGTACTATATACATTGTCTGATTCAACTATAATAGTTTTATGATTGCTTAGACGTGTTGGCCTGCTGCCTGCTCTGTGTTTTAAGACTCTCTAATTGTAAATGCTGCACTATATACCTTATGCCTGATTCCAATCCAGCAGTTTTAGCTGTCTTACAGTGGACCAAGCTATCTTGCTGTATGTTTTATCCATTGGTTAATGCAATTGTTAGCTAACTGTTTTACCTCCTCTTAGTGACTTTATCATTTTTTTCTTGTCAGAGATTTCAATTATGCTTTAGTATATAATGTTCACTGCAACAAGTATAATAACTTGCTGTCTAGCTGTGGCCATGTGTTGTATGTTCAGAGGAATGTAACACATTTTTTTCACCCTGTTTGCACATCTGTATTAACTATGTTTTTTTCTAAGTATATTTATTGTTAACTTTAGCAACATTTTTAAAGCTGAATTTTGTGTAGCAGTGCATTTGAACTACTGTGCTAAAGTGAATGATGATGTGGTAGTCTCAACAGTTTGTGTTTATATTCTTTGTGGTTCTTTTTTTGTCCTCTCTAAAATACCTCCATCTATCTTTTGTGTGCTAAACATCATAACTGGTAACAATTTTTTTTTTTTTCTCCAAAGCTAACATCCAGCTTTGCCTTTTTCCTCTCTATATTACCAGTGTTCTGTTAAAAGTCCGGCATACTGACTAAATGGTTGCAACGGATATCCCTCATCATTCAGCTCTGTTATCTCTCACCTTGCAGCATCTTTTTTTCTCTACAAAGTATGTTGGCTTAGTGTTTTAAGTCTTAATATATACTTATTTAAGGCATTATCTACTTTCTAGCAAGTTGGTATACTGGGAAGCAGCTTGGCAGCAAGGAACCCCTCCCATTCTTAAAAGAATCTGTTAGTTTTCAACAAACTTATGTCTGTTAAATGCTGGACTAATCAGTCTGCTTTAAGACATTTCTTACCTGATAGTACTACACATTAAAACCTTTTTTCTTACTGTTAAAAGTACATAGCCTTTTTCTGTACTTTTTACTGTTTGTTTCTAGACTGTGCTTGCCTCTGATCTTGGCTCAACCCGCTCCGTTCACCCTCGCTTCACTCGGGCTCACTCTGCTCACCTAACCTACCTCCATTCCCACACACCTCCACTTTCATTTAATTTGTTCATTCTGAATGCACCCAACTCTCCACCCACACAAATCAGCAGTCTCTTGTACACACACACACACCCAATAGATACTCCCACATACCTTCTTAACCACTCATTACCCAACACCTATAAATTCCTTCTAAGGACAACTCTGTTATAATACTACTAACTCACAACAAGAACTTACACTCTCCCTTTTTACTATTATTACCCTACACCTATATGTATCCTTCCTAATAACATCACTACACAATCCACCAACATATCCTTCACTTAGTGCACACATCCCCACACAACTCTAGTTCAACTATGTCTTTACTTAATCTGCTAACTTCAATAACCCTCATCTTTCTGGTGCAATCTACATCCTACTACATCACTAATCCCAAAACACCCCCTCACCATGCCACCACTACCTTTATCATTACCCCTAATATTCATGCTAACATCTGCATTCATCCCTCCATATTTCATATTCCTCCATTTCACCTAAGAACAACTCACCACTTCCAGCAATCCATACCAGCACTCCCACAATAAAATACCACATTCATATTACTAACCTATTCAATACCATACTACAACTTGTATCCATAATACACTTTTTGTGGTGATGTACACCCAAACCCTGGTCCCAACACTACACTTAAGCACCCAACAACTCAAATCCCAATCCACCCGACTGTATATCTTCTCAGAAAACCCTCTGACCTACTCATACACAATATTAACATCAGAAGCATAAGGAACAAAATCTCCAGACTACATGCACATCTCTCCCACTACACTCCCAATATTGTGGCTATTACTAAAACATGGCTGAAACCAGAAGTAACTAACAATGAATGAATTCCTCCTGGCTACAACATTCTGCGTAAAGATAGAACTGAAAGAAAAGGTGGAGGCATTGCTATCTTATTTAAGAAACAGTTAAAATAGAAATAGTTAGCCCTCCATTACCCACTTTAAAAACAGCCAAAATATTACTCACTAAACTATACCTAAACAACAAAAAAACTATTAACCTAACTGGCTGCTGCCTTCCACCAGGTAATAATTTTGACATAGTAGAAAATCTGCTCAGCTGGGTATCTGTCACTACCACAAGAGACCATATTATTAGATTTTAATATCAACTGGCAAATTTGCAACTCCTCTAAACTTACTAACTTCTTAAATCTCTGAAGGTTCTCAAAGCTTATCCACCACCCAACCAGAATTGATAAAACCACAAAAAGGAATCAATACTTGATTGGATCTTGTCAAACAGGCCAAACAACAGTAGTAAAACTGTCTGCCTCCCTGACATCCTTGGTTACCAACTCCCAACCTATCTAATCAGAAGTCAAACCCATATAGTAAAATCTACCATCTGTCAGCAAATAAGAAGTAAAAAGTACTTCAACCCCAATAGCTTTACTACTGCTCTATCAAGTTGTAACTGGCACTCATTAAGAACAATTAACTTGGATGATGCTGTATCATACTTTAAATCGACTTTCCTCTCAATACTAGACCACCACGCACCCCCCAGAACCATTCCAATCAAATCTAACTATACCCCCTGGTTATCCAAAGAGACTAGAGCACTACTATATAGCAGGGACAGAGCTTGGGAAAAATGGAAAAAGGCAGGTACCAATACTGACATACAAAAATATCTCAAGCTCGGAAATAAAGCTAAGAAACTAATCAAGACTGATAAAACAAACTATTACCACAGCACTCAAAAAGATATCAGAACAATCCTAAAATATTTTGGACAGCCATAAACAATCTACTCCATCCAGGTAAAGCTAGCACACCTGCTCCTGTTAACTCAGGACAACTCAACAAACATAGCAACCCAGTTCAACAAATTCTCCACAGACTCCATTCTAACCCTAGCTAAATCATATATACCTCCAACTACCATCAAACCACCCAACCTCAGTACCACTGACCTGGGCTTCTCACTGCAACCTGTTCCAGTCTCCACTATTAAAAAGATGCTTACAAAACTGAAACCTACAGCCCTCTCTGTAAACAATCTACCAGCTGAATTCCTAAAGATTGCTGCTAATGCTATTGCATATCCCATAACAATCCTCATTAATCGCTCTATAACTGAAAGCTTAGTTCCTCACCTCTGGAAAATTGCCTATATCAGAGAAGTGGGGCTCAAGGAAGGTAACTCCAAAGAGCAGCACTTGCATAACCCAAATCAGCACTTGAACAAATCTCCTAGACAGCACTATTATTTTCCAAATCTCCTAGACAGCACTATTATAATACAGCATAAGACCCTCGTTTGTCTTAAGACAAGTGAAATTTACTTTTCCAAGCATGTCCAGAGGTCAGCTTCAGGCGTACTCTCCAGTTCATCTGGTGGAATTGGGCATCCTGAGGCAATGTCACAACTGCCTCATGTATACAGACAACCCTCTCCTCTTACCTCTAGACACAAACACTTGTGAGAGATGCAAATACACAGCCAGACTGGAGGCTAAGCGCTCTCAAACCATGATTGTAACAGACAGTCAAGAGGAGAAGAGACACACTAGCATCACACCACCAGTCACACATGGATCTACAAAACAAGCACCAGCAAAACATACACATAAATACACAAAAACATATTCAGAGGCACTAGGTACCAATCTGAAAAAGAAACAGGGCCCTCCAAAGCAGACAAGCAAGCAACCTGCACCTCCAAATACAAGCCAGAAAACACATAATTCACCTCAGCAGTGTGCCTCATGACAGCCCCTAAGGCAAAACACCATACCCAACACGATAGTAATAGGAAACTCTATAGTAAGGCACACAGATGTTCCACTCACCAGCTGAACAAGGAGAAGGTTACTGTCAGCTGCCTGTTGGGTGCTAGGATCTGCCACATAACATAGGCACTTAGGTCACTCCAGAACAAGTACAAGTATGACGCTGTCATTGTACATGTTGGTGTGAATGATCTAAGACATACCTCCCTGGACTACATGAAAAGAGACATTGAGGAGCTCTCTGATCATGTAGCCCAAACTGGTATGACCCTGACCTTGAGTAGCATACTACCTTCACCTAGAATGATACCACAATACAAAGACAAAATGATCAATTTCAAAAATTGGCTAAGCTTCTGGTGTCATTCTAAGGGGATCCAGTGTCTGTCTGCCTGAGATGACATGATAGACAAGCCTCGCTGTTTCACCAGAGATGGTTTGCACTTGTCACCCCTAGGCTTTTGAATACTGGCCAAGGCTCTTGCCGTCCTCATAGTGCCTTTTTTAGGCAAGGCTCAAAGGACAAACCAACCACCGTAACCAGCACAGGTAACCAAAAACTAAGGGTAATGCTACACAACGCCAGAAGTCTCAACCTCAAAATGCACACACTCGAGGCACTCCTCAGTATGGAGAAAATTGATGTTTGTGCAGTGACGGAAACCTGGTTCAAGGCTCCAGAGAGCACCCCAGCACTACCAGGATACAATTCATATCATACCTTCCGGCCTCAGTTACCGGATCGCAGTACAAAGGGCAGAGGTGTATCCATATTCATCAAGGATACCCACATCTCCAGGTTAGTGGCACAGCATGATGCCCCAGAGATCATCCATGTGCAACTATCAGCAGACAAAACCACATTTCAAGTCGTAGCCTGTTATACATCACCCACCGTGTCCCAAGATGCTCACTCTGCATTCCTTGAGGCATTGGAAAATATAAAGGTCCTACCCAACACCATAATTTTGGGTGATTTTTACTACCCTGGTATAGACTTGGCGAACTACCAAAGTTCTAACTCCTATGCCCAATGGTTCATAGAATTTATAAATTCAAATGCCCTTGAACAACTGGTATGTTCTCCCACCAGAGGGGACAACATATTGGATTTAGTCATCATAAATATGGGCGCCCATTGTACCACACCCATTATCCCTCTCTGGTCAGATCAGACCACAAACTGATAACCCTGGACATCCTCACCCCTCCACCTCCCCCAGTCAAAGAAACCATCATAAAAAACCTTTCCAAAGCAAACGTCAAACTACTTGCATGAGAAGTGGAAAGCTTCACTATTCCCTTGCAGAAGGATAATGATATCCAGGATGCAGAATCCTACACCAAGGCACTTTATATACATCTTCAGGATTGCATGGACCGTGCTATCCCAAATAAAACCAAGACTCCTTCCTCAAGCAAGAAGAAACCAGTCTGGTGGACCCCGGCCATAAGCAAACTTTACAATAAAAGGAGGAGACTTATACAAAAAAACGCCACATCTCAAGTAGAAAAATCACCCCTGATCAGCATTAGTAAGAAATTGAGGGCCCTCATCAAGTCAACTAAAGCCAATTTTGAAAAGAAAGTTGCCAAGGATGCCAAGGATAACCATAAGACCTTCTATGGTTACATCAAAAACCTAAATGGCAACGCTCAGGTCTGTTCTGAGCTAGTGCAAAATGGAACAAAATACACTGACCCCACTGACATTGCCAACATCTTCGCTGACAGGTTCAGTACAAATCCCCCCACCACCACCACCTACAGGGCCTATTACTATTCCAGGGGATTGTGTAACTCCAATTATCACTGATACATTGGTTAATAAGGCTCTGTCTAAAGCTAAAAATACTGCCGCCATGGGACCAAATGGTGTCCCGGGCTGTGTCATACGCGAACTCCAAAATGAATTAACCCTGCATCTGAATACCCTGTTCAGTCCCAGCCTCTCAACAGGATATGTGCCCATAGAATGGTGCACAGCAATGGTGGTTCCGCTGCACAAGGGTGGGCCCACAATCAACCCTGGGAACTACCGACCAATAAGCCTGACCAGTCTGATCTGTAAGGCAATGGAGCGAATCATTATGGAACTCATAAATGGAGAGATTGGGAACCTCCAAACACTTGACCCCACACAGTTCGGCTTCGTCAAGGGCAGATCATGCCTCCTGAACCTGGTGGACTTCTTTGAGACAGTTACTCAGACTATAGATAAGGGAAAGGAGGTACACACGGCTTACCTTGACCTTGCTAAAGCATTTGACACCATTCCCCATTTAGGTATTATTGATAAGCTCACCAACCTGGGCATAAACCCTTACGTCACAAGATGGATCACAAACTGGCTCTCAGACAGATCCCACAAAGTAAGAGTAGCGGGATCTATGTCCGAATCCAGACCAGTAATGAGCAGTGTGCCTCAGGGCTCTGTCCTGGGGCCCCTCCTGTTTGGAATATACTTCTCAGAAGTACAGGCAAGCACAGAAGGGCTGTGGCTGACCAAGTTTGCAGACGACTGCAAACTGGGTGCTATAATGGAGTCTCCAGCCAACATGGATATCCTCCAGAAGGGCCTTAATGAAACTGATGCATGGTGTCAAAGTCATGGTCTCAAGCTAAATGCTAAAAAATGTGTAGTAATCCCCTTTGGTTAAAACAGAGTATCTGCAAACTACCACATAGGAGGTAACCCCCTGAAATCTGAAGAAGTAATAAGGGATCTAGGGACCCAAGTAGATAGTCAGCTTTCCTTTGATAACCATGTTGCCAAGGTGGTTAGAAAATCCTTCTATGTGACCCATCTGATCACGAAAGGGTTCGCATCAAGATCTAAGGATGTAGTGGTGCCTCTCTACTCTTCCCTCATCAGACCCATTATTGAGTGCAATGCACCAATTGGAATGTACCTGGCTAGGCATCTCCAGCAGCTGGAGAGACCACAGAGGTACCTCACTAAAAGGATTACTGGCGTCAAACAGCTGCCCTATGCAGCACGATTGAAAAAACTAAGGCTTTTCTCTGTTGCATGCCGCCTTCTCAGAGGTGATCTCTGTCTAACATACAGAGCCATGTCCAACCCCGAACTGTTGAACATGCTCCATCTTAGCAAAACCAAATCTACATGAGCTACACGCTCTAGGGATATAAACCTCAGCACAACAATGAATAGAACATGCTGAAGGGATAGAGTCCCTTCGCAAAGACTTCCCTTGCTATGGAACAAGGTCCCGATCTACATAAGACAGAGCCCCTTATTATCACCCTTCAAGAGGAAACTTGACGAGTGAATGGGTAACAGAAAGTTCACACCAGGGATCATACCAACAGCTCTACTAGATAAGGGCCAAGGGTACTAGCTGCTAGATCAAGGGCCTAGGGAACTAACCAAAGGGGCAGCGAATACCGCACAACATGGCTGGGCTAATATATGCCTTCGGGCAGATAGCCCAGTACCTACCTATGAACCTATGAACCTATAATCGACTATCGACCAATCGCCATACTCTCTCCATTATCCAAAATCCTTGAAAGATGTGTATGCACACAAATCTTAACTTTCCTAAACTCTCATAATCTACTAGCTAAAACACAACATGGCTTCAGGCCTTCACACAGCATCACTACAACTCTTATGTCCTTTACATGCACAGTCAACAAACACAGAAATAATTTTAGCTATGTCTCAGCCATATACTTAGACCTCACCAAGGCCTTTGATATAGTAAACCATGACAAACTCATTGACACACTTGCAGATTTAAATCTGAGCCCATCTACCCCTTCCTGGTTCAAAAATTATCTAACAGACAGACAACAGACAGTGAGATGGCAACAGGAACTCTCCTCACTTCTACCAGTCTCACTAGGGGTCCCACGAGGTTTAATCCTTGGGCCACTACTGTTTTCTATCTTTACCAACAAACTACACACAGCCATACCCCATGCCTCCATCATACAATACACAGATGATTCCACTCTCATCTGCACCTCCCCCTCCCCTGAGACCCTCCACCACCAAACACAATCCTCCTTTTTTGCTGTTGAGCATTGGCTCTCAGATTCACATCTAATACTAAACCCCAATAAGACTCAGTTTATTATTTTCCCACCCACACATCACTCCTCCCATACTATTAACTTTAACATTACCTTCAGTAACAACACCATCATATCACCAGTCACGCACACAAAACTAGTTGGCGTTATCATAGACAGCCAATTGAAGTTTGACATACATATATCCACCACCACAAAAAAGTGCATAAAAAACTTGCCATGCTACACAGAAACAAATATTTCCTAACCGACTCCACCCGAGCCACCACTGCATGCACCCACCTTATTTCCACACTCATATATGCATCACCAATATTCACCAATCTCAGAAAATCAGACCTTGCCATTCTTCAAACCTGCTATAATAAAACTGCCAAATTTGGAGCAAATATGCCCCATCGAACACATCACTGCACTCCTCTAAAAGCTCTTGATTGGCTGGAACTTCCCAACCTCATTCTTTATTTATTTATTTTACATTTGTTGACCGGGATAGTCCGACTGGATACATGTCCATTTTCAGTTGGACTTTCCCGGTTAACAAATGTAAAATAAATAAATAAATTATCCTTAGGTCATTTAGGACTATGGCACCCAGGCGTCTCAATCCCTGTGCCCCCCCCTTCAGTGACCCTGAGAATCAGGTCATTGTGACAGCTTTTAGGCAACATGGTGCCTTTCTGCTTGAAAAGGGATGTGGAGATATGTCAGGCAGAATGCAAATTTGGCAGCAGATAGTTGCTGATGTGAATGCAGTAGGCAGCCGCAGCAGGACATATGATCAGGTGCACCATAGGGCCACTGACATGATCTCATCTGCACTAAGGAGAGCAGCTGCAGTGGCCCATGATCAAATGGATACGGGGGGGGGCTGCTACAGAGCCACCACTAACAGTAAATAAAGCATTCTTGTCCACTCTCAGGAATCCAGACTGCTCCCAGGAAAGTGCTGGTCAGTGTGTCTTTGACATTGTTGCTATTGTTTCAGGGACAAGTATGTCCTAGGAGTAGCTTCCAGGTAGGTTTATGTATCTCAGTTGTTATATACTCTTGTATAGTAAAATACTGACAGCAATATATTATTTTTAAATCATAAAAAATAAATTAAACTGCTCAGGTGCAAAACCATGCAGAAAATAGCAAGCAGCATACAATGAGTCTCTTCAGACCAAAGTCATATAAATCACACCAAACAGCATATGACAAGTCTCTTCAGACCAGGAATATAAGAATAATCCAATCCAATGAAGCAAAATGCTGTTAACTTCTTTAAAACCAAATCTTTTATTAGCAGATATCTGGTAAGCGCTTTCGCCAAAGTGGCTTCTTCAAACCATAATAGTATAAAGCAGTTCAAGACACACCTTATAAACATTCAAGTACACCTTCAATTACTAATTAAGCCTAATGAAGACATCATAATTAAAGCATATACATTTAAAGTGAACAATCAAATAGTATTACAATACACCTATACAAGGAGTAAAGACAAAATATTTAAAACATTATTACTGCATAAAAATGGACATCACTTAAGCATCCTAAAGATATTATATAAATAATATATTTAATTAATCCATCAATAAAACAATTTATTATAAAAAATAAAAAATGTTTAAAAAACTATTTAAAATGAAACCTTCTGTTTTTAAGAGCTGGTCTTAAAGGGACCTTATCATTAAGACCAGGGTGAATATGTGCTTGCAGTCTGATAATCCAGTTAGTTTCATTTCTTTTGGTATAATTCCTTAGGTCCCCTCCCCTCAAACTAGGTGCATTAATATATAAAACTAAAAACTTAAAAGTATGTGAATTGTTAGTTTCGAAAACATGTTTAGACCAAGCATTGGTGTTTGACTGAATACGGATCTGATATAAGTGCTCCCTCACCGTGTCCTAAAGCCTTCTATCGGTTTTACCGACATAGAAGGCAGGGCAAGAAGAGCATAAAGTGAGATAAACTACATGTTCCGTATCACAACTAGCACTGACATCAAAGCTAAAAAATTGAGATGTATTGGGATGTATAAACATGTTCGATTCACATATAAATGTGCAAAAATTACACTTATTACATGGTTTGATGCCTAAATGACTTCTATTTTCATGGAATGAAGTAGCATTAGTATAACATAAGAGTCTATGTAAATTCTTCTTGTTGTATTCACCCACAATTTCCCTAATATTAGGGTCAACTGTTAAAACATTCCAATGCTTACACAAGATGTCTCTTATTTGGTAGAAATCATATGTGTAGAATAATGAGATTTTTTTGTGTTGGTACATTGACATTGGTGGCATTGCTTTCTGTAGTATAATATTCATTGCCCTGCTCCGAAAAATAAAGGCATGCCCTATCTAATCTAAAGTTCTCTATACACTGAAAAGCTATAGAAATGTCATCTTCTTTGTATTTCCTTGTTAATAATCTTTTATGGAGGGTTACCAATTCCGTCTAATATTCCCTAATATTAGGGAAATTGTGGGTGAAGCCTTTTTTCTTCCTCTTCTCTTTTACAATTTCACCTTGTTTAAGAAATATGACGAATAAATATATTGCCTGGTAAACTTTTAGGAAATGATTTAAAATGCAGATCCATTGTATTATTCTGACATCCTCAGAGAGGAGAACCTAACATTTAGACTGCTAAGGCCACACGTGAAATTCCATCTTTCAGACTTGGTTAATTGTATGCTACATTGCTGGCTACTTGAGTAAAGTAGTTTTACCCAGTAACAGTACAAGTTGTACATACCAACAGATCTTTCAGCCTTTGTAATTTGATGTATTTTGATTCAGAACACTAGTTTTACATAATTTGATTGAAATCTGTAATAGTCTTAAAATGCATTAAGGTAACCACTTAGAAATTATACTCCTAATACCACTGAGAATTAAAAGCAAGATCCACTGCAAGTTTTATCTACAGCATTTTCAGGGAAGATTGCCTGAGTGGCTTGATTTCCCTACTGATAGCATTCAGCCTGGAAAAGCACAAATAAATTATGTGATGATTCATCGAGAGATGAATTTTAATAACATCCTGCCACATGCACTGAATACATAATTAAACACTACCAGGTGCACTAGACTGAAACTTTGAGATGTAATTCTGATCAGTGGAATGAATATTTATTTTATGATATTCACTACTGAACTATAACAAAGCATGCATGATTCTCTAGTAAGGAGATATTAATTCAGAGCACAGAATTCAATTATTTTTCTTAGAATAAGCAGCAAATTGTGGTGCCTGGCATGGATAGCACCATCTTTGATGTCTAGTGTTCTACTTGTTTCCAATTTCAAAATGAAAAAAAAACAGGATTTGTTTCTACTCATTTAATGACTGTTACAAGGTTGAGAGGATTAGACTTACAATTATCACTATACACATTGCCTTATTAATATATATATATATATATATATATAGAGAGAGAGAGAGAGAGAGAGAGAGAGATAAAAGGGCAAAATCTGCAAAACAGATGAATAGGCAAACATTTGGAAAAGCAAACAGATAAAAATGTTTACAAACTATATTTTTTTGAGAATCTTGCTACAACCTTCTACAAGTTATATTTATTCCATCATCTATTCTGCCTTACTCCGACTGATTTCCGAGTTTTCCTTCTTTTGACTCTTTTTCAGTCTCCTCATTGCACCTGATGCACTCAGCTTTAAGGGTAGACACTGCTGTCAGTAATGACTGCTATGAAGATTATTCCTCTTTAATAAAAATACCTATTAGTGTGCAGTGACATCAGTTTGCGTTATCTGTTTGCGTTATCTGTACATAATGCCAAGGACACACCTCCTGTCACAGATACCCTGCCTGGGCCTCCTCTGCATGTCTGTCTGCCTGAACTATAGCCTTTTGGAATTGCCGTGAAGACTGAGGATGGACACCTAGACAGGTTAGGTGGTGGTTAGTATAGGACAGTAAAAACAGATGTGAAAACTACTTGATATCAATTCCTGCCTTCTTCTGTTGCAAATATAGTTAATGGACCTTTGTAGTTTATAAATCGTCTGTACTTCTCTAAAGAGATGGCTTTTCCCAGACCTTAAGACATTTGAACACTTTTTTCCTTTATCTACTCTGTTTTGCTATTCACTGTATGAAAACCAATTTCGCTCAGAATCTGCTGTCACTTGTTTTGCTATAGTAGTGAAAAGAAAGCTATAGTTAGGACAGGTAAAGGAGAAGTCACCTAGGGTATAAGCTGTTTATTTGTTATTGACATTTGATTACTGGGAAAGTCCAACTGGGTAGAAGAGGAGGCCCTGGGAGAAAAGCTTCAAATTATTGCAAAATATTTTAAGAACAATTATTTTACAGTCTTCAAAAATAAATCAAAAACATCTACAGTTTAAATAATTATAACAAATTAGCAATAGTATAAAAACATTGGCTAAGAACTGATACAAGTTATATGGCAATCATTTAATATTTATAGAAATTGTAGACAGTTTGGAGAGTAATTAAAGGTAAGCTAGTCTAATACAAAGAGGAACTGCAATATGAAGTGAGGGAAAAACAGGTTTATGGTATATTTAAAGAGAAAGTCAGGAAAGAGAACTTGATAGACGTAAGGAAATAAGTGAAGAAATAAGTGAAGAATGACCAGTAAGGCGGTATAAGAAATGAAAACTACTTGTTCATATTTAGCGATATAGTTTATCCTGTGTTTGAGCAAAAACAGATCCAGATTTTAAAGAGGAAGTCTTTCAAAGTGGTTTTGAAAGATGGAAGTGAAGGTATTGATCTGATGGATACAGGTAAGGAGTTCCAGCCCTTAGCAACATTATAAAAGTGCAGACAATGCCCAGCAGATCTGATAGGTTTGTCGACAGAGATGAGTTTTTGGACACTGGATCACAATGACCAACTGGGAACATAGTTGTGTAGAATGTTTTTTTAATGCTGGACAGGTAGCTGGATGCTGGATAATTTCATAGGTGGCAAGAACATGGGTATATGTTAGTTGATAAGGCAATTCTAACCAATTTAGGCTTTTCAGTGCTATACAATAGTGGGTTCTTAAAAGGGTGTTTCCTGCAAGTTTAGGGACTTTGTTATAGCATTGTTCAAATTTTAATTTTTGTGAAGACTGAAGGTTAGTGAGGATGGGAGCGCAATAAAGAAGTGTGGAGAGGTGATAAGTAGTGTCAATTGTAGTTTTAGTTGCATCGGTATAAAGGTTTTGGCTCCTTTTAAGCATCCCTGTATATACATATATATATATATATATATATATATATATATATATGTGTGTGTGTGTGTGTGTGTGTGTGTGTGTGTGTGTGTGTGTGTGTGTGTGTGTGTGTGTGTGTGTATATGTATATGTATAACTATATATATATATATATATATATATATATATATGTGTGTGTGTGTGTGTGTATACATATATATATATATATATATATATATGTGTGTGTGTGGGGGGGGGGTTCTATTGTGTATGAATGAACTAATTTAATATCAAATTGAAAACACACAGACAAAAATCTTTGCACATACACAATATCAAAAATGAAAAATATTGAATTAAATAGTGCTGAGGAAGGAAAACTATTTCCTCTCCCAATATTAACACACACACACACACACACACACACACACACACACACACACACACACACACACACACACACACACACACACGATAACACTAGCCTCAAATTCATCTGAATAGTGGCAGTATTATGGGAAGGTTTTTATGAAGGTAAGGTATAGGGTTAGGGCGGAGAGGGAAGGGGCAGAATTAGGGTTAGTGTTAGCACCCATTACTAAAGAAGGGAGACAGATGTCACCAGTAGGGATAAAAGGGCAGTAATACATATTTGTTTATAACTGTTTATTTTGAGAAAAGCAATAAGAAGCTCTGCTGAACTGAATTTTGTGTTAGTTTGCTGTAAGGGGAAATGTGATAGGTGTAGGGAAATATTAAAGCAATTCCGCCACCTTTCCTCAGGAAATATTAAAGCAATTCCACCACCTTTCCTCTTTATACAGTCATTACAGATGAGTTTTGCTGAGTTTATGCCAAGTTTCAGATACAGCAAGAATATCAGGCTTATGTTGGGTAACCTAGGTATGTAGGCCAGCAATTTTATTCCTTATGCTTCTAACATTTATTGCAGCAAAAATTAGGTCACAGGGTTTGGGGATTGGCTGTTGTTGGGTTAGAGAAGAGTGTGGGTGAGAATTATCTTTGTGTTCATTGTGATAGGTGGGGCCAGGATTAGGATGTATATCTCCTCCTAGAAGGATAATAGTATATTGGGAAATTGTGTGTACTTGTTTTTTAGAAAGGATTCTTGCACTTAATGTTGTTTTGGTTTGAGTTGAAGTGCAGTTAATCAGTCTATATTTGGAATAAAGATGAGGGGCAATATTAATTAGGTTTGGTGCAATATGTAGTGAGTGTAAAGAGGAAGTATGGATACGTGGTTGGGACAGAGCTAGAGAGATGCTGAGATATATTATTGAGTCATGGTAGGATGAAAGATGGCACATTAGGAGGAGATGAAGAGAGGATGAGCTGAAAAGTAGCATACTTAAGTACAGGAATCTGTATTTTATAGATGTCAGGTGGTGGGGAAGTAGCAATGAAAACTGAAACAAGAAGCTTCAGGGCAGTAGGAGATTTAGTGATGGTGGATTCTGGTAGAGGATAAATAAGGAGAGAAGTATTTTCTATAAAAGAAAAAAGTTACTTTGTCCTGGTATCATCCATGGAATGTAAGGGATTGTGGGGTATGAAAGGCTAGAGTATAATGATGTAGTCAAAATAAGAATAAATGAGGGTTTATTTGGGAAAAGTAAGAAATACAATGTGGAATAGATAGGTGCTATTAGGGAGGTTTGTGATTATGAAAAGATATAGTGCAAAGCATTATGGTAGATAGAAAGACAGTTGGGAATGGGGCTAAAATTAAATGGATATAGGGAAGTAGGAAACAAGACACAAAAGTGTATATAGATAATTAGTAAGGTCATTGGGGAGGGTTCTGGAATAAGAATCACAAGTGAAATGTGTATGCAGTAAGTATAATGTTGGAGCAAGAGGGGGTGGGTGGGAATTGGTGTTGGGGCAGGGGAGTGAAGTGAAGCTTTAACTGAGAGCAATCGGTTTATAGCTAGTACAAAGCAATTAACAAAGAGATACAAAGGAAGTAGGTTTTCTGTCATTTCCTAAGGCTAAATAATTGGCATATATAATATAGTCTACTCGTCAAGAAAAAGGGGACAGTGGCCAACTTAGTAAGAGGTCCTTAGAATGCACGTATTATTTCACGGAAACTTTCAATCATAGAACAGGCGTGGATTTGACTGATTAAAGTTAATACACAGCAAGGGTCTTCATGATAAAGCTGTTTAAATTATGCAATGACAAAATTCTTAGTAAACTTGTAGGAGTAGGGCGGGTTGACACTGTTGAAGGGATACAGGTTTCTACCTACAAATCAGTGTTTCAGTCATATTTGTTGGGGGGATGAGGATGACTACAGTACCTGCAGCTGTTTATTAACATTCTGAAAGTTTTTTTTCAGGTAGCAGAAAAGATGTCTTTTCATCCTCATCTCTGGCATAGCTTTTTTCCTCAACTTGGTTTACTGTGGGATGTCAGCTGCTGGACTGCCCAGAATACCAACTGACCTAACTACATCTCTCAGTGGAACAATGTTCCTATATTGATGCTACATTTCCAAAAAGTTCATTCCAGTTTGGGGTGAAGTGTGACAGTTTGCAGTATAGGATTCCCTAATTGACTGAGTAGGTGTCTCCACAGGAGCTTAATGACCTAACTTCTCCAATGTAAAAAACAATATTCATTGTGTAGTTAATTTGTGCAGCCATAATATTTGGGAATTCTATGTGCCATAGGCCTAGGCCTGATGCCTGGGCAGCATTTCTGAGCTGATCAACATTCCCCCAGGTCAGGCTTATGTTACCATAGCCGGCCTTAGGCATAGGCCAACTAGGCGGCCGCCTAGGGTACCGGTCTAGCAGGGATGCTTTTCCAGTATTTATTTGGTGCACGTAGACCAGGATGGGGGCACCGGGTGGTGTGTGAGGATGTTGTGGAGCTCTTTTTCCTAGGGCACCAGTTGACCTCAGACCGCTCCTGGATATTACCTTTCCCTCAACTGTTTGCATGCTGTTAATAAAACATAGCATATGCCTGACCATCGTCAGTTCTTTCTTGTACTGTACATTTATCTGCAGAACAGAAAGGCATTCAATAAGTCCATCTGGCTATGCCATGACTCAGAAGAGCAAGCAGATAAGTACCTCATTGTGGACCCTCTTTTATCCTATATCCTGCTATAAACTATTGTGTTTAGGATTACTAATCTCTGCTTCCTTGGGCTTTTTTTTTCAGGTACAGAGTTGTTGGACATGCTCCCCAAGAGAAGCAAGTATACTTGAAAAAGGCAAGTTTCTTTCAAAGACAGACAAGACAAGACAAGAGTTTAAATTGTCTCAGGGTAGAGCATAACATTAGTGCTTGTGAAATTTGTCAAGAGTTTTGGCCCTAAGACCCTCCATGTCAGGCATATTTCTGTCCAAGCCTACATGAGTAAAAAGAAGTTTGCAGCCTACTTGCCAGACGCTGCCACTTTGTCAGTATATGGATGGACATCCCCTCTAAAAATGAAGGAGCAAGAGAAGGGGGATTCTAAGCATCCTCCATCTGAGGGTGCAAGTTCTGCAGTGGGACTCAACCAGCCCAAGGACCTGAAGTTTACTTTGACTCAGACTTCTTGTGCAGTCCCTTTGGAGGCCACCATGTCATTAGCTGTTAGCATGCCTCAGTGGACCGAACAGCACATGGATTTGACAGGAGAGGACAATGAGACTTCCACCAAGAGCACTGGTTGAAAGGTGGACATCCATGCTTGTAATCAGAAGTTAGAATTCAGGAACATTCACTCCACTGCCCTTTTAAATCTGTAGTCTGTAGTCAGGGTGTTCAAAAGAAGGAGAGAATCCTTCTTATTGAGAGACACTGAATCCTCAGACTCTGAACATGAAGGCGAGAATTTGGACTATAAATCCCAGGTGTCCTCCCCTTTAGCTTATAATATAGATAGGATACTCTGGTTTCTGTCTCATCCTGAAAGGACCTGTCATTTGGGAATACTTTAATTTTTGACAGAACATTAATAATGGCAAATCTGTGAGGCCAATGCTCCTGCAAGACAGCTTTGGACCTTTTGGGGTTTGATTTTCTAAAACTCATCGCTATTTCTTCAGTCCAGGAGGCCTTCTTGGATATGATTGATGCTAATAGCTTGCAGCAAGAGTTCCAAACTACTATTCCAAAGAGACCTGGGCATCTTTCTAGAGTACAGGCTCCTCACAAATTCCAGTATAAAATCACTGTAGTAAATACAAACACAGTACCCATGGAGTTTGAAAAGGAAGCTACACTGGATCCAGGATGAAATATACTCCCTAATTACAGGGAATGTAGATTACTTCCTAGATATGGCAAAAAATGCAGATCTCAGCAAGTCTGGCATTTGGGGATCTTAATTGTCAGACCTAAATCCTCATGTACCAAGAACATGTCCTCAAACAACTCTTGAAAAGTTGTAGGGAAGTGCAGGATCACACAAACCTTGCTACAAAAAGTCCAGACCTCCTTGTAGTTGAGAAAGCAGGTATTATACCATAGATGCAGCATCTAGGACACCTGCTATGCACTCAGTCATTAGGAGATACTCTTGGTTGAGAATGAAATCTCTTTTTGAAGATGTGAAGGTGTAGCTGCCCAGTTCCCAGTTAAATAGAATGATGCTGTTTGGTCCCCATACTTACAATGTTTTCAAAAATCTGCAGAACAAGAAAATGACTGTGGAATCTGTCAAGTGTGTGTTCCACCCTTTCCTGCCTAAATCCAACAAGAATTATCCACCAAATCAAGGGCTCTTTTACTGGAGTCAAGGAAATGTAAGTAAGCCAAAGTAGAAAGACCTAAGAGAAAAGAAGGTGGCAGCAGAAAGACAGATTGAGGCAAGGAGATATATATGGTCCCTTTGTCACTAGGATGCAGGTGTGAGTACAACAACCCCTCCATTCCCCAACCCTCAAAACCCTAACTCAGATCCTTCCCATACATATTCCCACCCCCTCCCACATCTTATAATAGAAGGCTATCTGACAACATGACTCTAGCAATGGCTAAGCATATATTGAGCAAATAGGTTATGGGTATTATTTCTGGGAGCTACATCCTACTGTTTTAGTCCACAAAACAGGGGAATCCCAGGACTACCAAAAATGAAAGAAATCTGCAAAACCCAACCTAGAAGAAATGTTAGCACAAGGCACTGTAGAAAAAGTATCCCAAAAACAAAAGGAAAATAAATAATTATTGTTGGAGAACAACAATTCAGGCATGAAAAAATTCTTAAAAGTCCCCAGATTCAAATGTTAAGTTTACAGGCATTGATCCCAAAGCTTAGGCCTCAGGCACTCATGGTAACACTAAACCTCAAATATACCTGCCGAGATATACTAATTTTTAGAGGTTACAGACAATATTTAAGGTTTATAGCAGGCAGGATGCACTTCAAACTTACCTGCTTGCCTTTTTTTTAACTGCTGCACTAAAAGTATTTACCAAATGGCTGGCCTAAGTGATAGCACCCTGCAAAACCAATGGCATTCATACATACTGTTACCTAGATTACTGTCTCATCTAGGTACAGTCCATACAGTAGGTACAAGGGGCAGTACCTGGTCACACTAGGATTTGCCATTAACCACCAGATGTCAAACCTATACTCCAACCAAGGGGTAGTCTTCCCACAGACCATAGCTTTCAATTTCTTTACTCAAGAATTCTGAATAAAGTCAAAAATAATGAGGGGAGACAAACGCCCAATATCAGGGACAAATTTTAAATATTACTTCAGTTCACTTAAAAGGTTAATAAAATGGCAGGTTCTACATCCATGTTCTTCTTCTGAACAGTAAAACTCCAACTTTTGACATTACTGACAAACTGTAATCCTCGGTGGTATACCAGAAATTAAAACTTTTATGAAGAACAGGGTAAAAAGTACGAGACACAATTTGTGATGTTCTGCAAAATCAGGGATAATCAGATGTATACTATAGGACCTCTTGGAAACAGAGACCTGCAGGACTTTCATTGTCTTGGAAAAAGTGTAAATCATGACGTCTTCCAAACCATTGCAGCAAAAACTCAGTGGATTCCCAGATGGGTCTTCAGCATACCAGGTCACATTGTCTTGACTATTTTGATTATTACTCTAGCAAAACGTCATATGAGAAAGTTACACTGATATCTGAGAAGCATTTAAGATCAAAACAAGACAAGGCAATAGTCCCAGCGAGGCTCTAAATTGTATAGATTTTCGCAGAATGTCCAGATTTTTGCTTCATATTTTTGGTCTGATCCTCATAAAATTTATGCTTTGCTGGCAAATCACTATAGATTGAAGTTGTTGAATAATGACATACATTTAAGTTTCAGACTTAAAATCTTTCAGTAAATGCATGCTATCACAAATCATGTTAATCTATCAACTTTATAAGTTTATAAGACCAATGTTTAAAATATGTCCCTATTTTTAGGCCTTTGTCCCCCCACCATTGTTTTAGACTTTGTCCAGATTTCTTGCACTAAGAAGTTGAGAGGTATGAGTCCCAGTTCTACCCTGTGTCAAAAAAAAAACTGTATCTGTATGTAGATCTAGTTCAGACGAAGGAAGCTATGCTCATAAAGTACACCACTTCAACCCAGACCTTCACTATAGATACCTCAGATCAAGCATTGAGTGCTCATATTTTAGGTTTAAATGTGCAGGACACCTGAAATGCAGACAAAAAGAAATCACATATAAACCTAAAAGAAATGCTAGTGGTGCAGTGTGCCCTTCAGGCCTTAAGAACAGTCTGGATACCAGGGACTTTGGAAACAATCACAGACAACACCATAGTAAACTGCTATATCAGCAATCAATGGGGAATGCATTCTTATCATACATGCAGTATAGCCATGCAGACTTAGGAAATAATAGTGAAGTCCAGTCTGTTACTCACAGCAACTCACAGTAGCTTATATCCCTTTAGAATACAATTCCCTTGTATATCAGCTAAGCAGGACCTCTACATACTCACATGAATGGATTTTTTATTGTGTACAAGCAATAAACATGGAAATCCACATAAGCCTGATATGCATCTATATTTTTGTTCCAGCCTGGACAAAACAATCACCACATAATTATTCAGAACTACAACATAACATTACTTAACATAACTACCTCTTTTCCAAGAAGAGCAACAACTTTATCCATAGAAAAGAGGTCTATGCTGTCATATTTATATTGCCAAAATGAACTGCATCACCCAGACAAGTATGGCCTACTTGGTTTTAAGTAATGGATTTACCTAGGTGGAGTATCAATCATTAGAGTTCATTAATGTATACATTTTCTGGATGCTTCTATTCCAAGGCAAAACATGTGTGGGATATTGCAGCAATCTGAAGCATCCACACCTGAAAATGTTTGCCCTAATTAACAATTTCTGGCTGTGAAAAAAGACTGATACTACACATGGCAGCCTTGTTGTCAAGCAATCATTAATTAGGAGTATTAAATAAAGACATAATTTATTAATCACAGCACATTCCCAAAATTTAAGTTCAGTGTATGGGTTGACTGCATTGTACCACCTGCAGCTGTCCTTCCTTTAAGCCTTTGCCCTACTTTATGTGCAGATGACCAATAGCCATAATACCAAAATAATAAACTTATGTTGTAGACATAAATATCCATTTTCTGACACCTTGGTGAGGCTAAAAAAGAGTATGGGTTTGCCCCCAGCTAAACCCGAGAAACTTTAACATATCCTTGCCTTAACAGATCATTTAACATTAAGATGGTGGACTGTAGCAAGACAGGGCACATCCCTGCCATCCGAATGCTAATTTACACTCATGGCCATTTAGACTCATTACTTATTATACACCTCAGCAGAAAGGAGTCTAAACATATAATTCCTCAAAGATGCAAAAGAGTAAAAGCATATCTCAGACACAGATGGTTACTCATGGATGATATAACATTCCTCTTTTATCCAAAATACTGGAGAAAAGCAAACCCCATTTTACTTTCAATGTGCTGTAAGACATTAACTTCTCACAAAATTCTCTTTGCCTTCCAACTATCTGTATGCAAAGGAAAACCTTCAACTCAAATCTCAGGGTGGCTCCACAACTGTATAGTCATTCATTATGCAGAGATATGTGTAACAACCTTGTACAGTGTATGCAGAGCCTTATGAGGAATTAATACCACGTACCAGTATTTTATACATGTGAAGAGTTGTTTTAGATACTAGAGTATGGCCTATGGAGAATTTACAGTATATACCTTGACTTCTTTTGAAGCTCATATTAGAAGAAACAAATATAGAAACAAGCCCACCAGCATAAGTGCCACTGCATGCGTACCCCAGTCAGACATCCCCAACTTCATCTGCCTTGAGGGTGCAATCTCCTTTGCCTTTTTACCCTTTCTCTTACTATTCCATATGAACTGTGTTGTGAGTTTAGATACCTTGGCCAGATAATAATTAGAAGTACTATTTGGAATATGATGGAAAAACATAAAATAGCAAAAAGGCTACAAATATTTTGACTGCTGCAATTTTCCCCAAATGGAGATGTCCTGACACCGCCAACTATGTGTCCATATAAATAATTTCTACCAGATCCTTTTGAGGTTGAGATCTAGCATACTGTTGAAGTCAGGATGCATGTGAATCCCTAAATACTGAGGTAAACCTTTAGCCCATTTGACTGGAAGCTGGCCTCCAACCACTTTCAATACCTGAGCCACTAGGTTTGCTGTGAAATGTTTAGCCTTCTTAGCCTTCATTCTGAGGTTTACATTAGCAGAAAAGTCATGCTACATGTTCTGTACTATAGAAATATCATCCACTAGGCTCCAAGAAAGAACAATGCAGTCATCTGCAAAAATAAATAAATAAACAAATAAATGAGCATTTGAATGCGTAACATAAAAGTTTTCATCCATTGAACACTTCACTTTCCTTGTGCATCTGTGTAGAGTAAAGGGGTCTGAGTAATACCTTGAACCTGAATAAAAGAAGAAGGGATTCTCATGACTTTTCAAAATCTATTAAAATTGTTGTGGCTGGGGTCCATCTTGAGCCCCTACATAAACATTGTCAATGTTCTCATATGGTTTACATGGAATTAGCTCTAAACGAACCCTGCTTATGCGGGCAGGATCATTGCTGGCACCAAGCCCTTAAGGTCATCAGCTATTATTTTAGCACATTTTAATATCCATGCTCAGTGGGGATATTGGTTTGTGGTTCTGAACCTCACTTGAATCTTTCCTCAACTTAGGTAAAACAACTATGGTTAACTTAACAGATAAAAAGTTAACCCTACCTTCTTCAACTATAAGAAACATAAAGTTGCCTTGGATACTGAGCTAAATCAGGTAACAATGCCTTATAGAGTTTAGCATTCAAATCATCAGGCTCAGGTACTTTACCCAATGAGAGATCCTTAACTTCTCTCTTAATTTTCTCCTCTGATATATCTCTTGCCACTGTCTCCTTCAGTCTCTAGAGAGGACAGTCCCATTTTGCATAAGATGTGTTCAGTCAAAGCACAATTAGGGAGAATGGTAACCAATGCCTCTTTACTGTCCTTTGATTTGAAATACATGCCCTTAAAAATAATTCTGCCATATATTCTCCATCTTAACTAGTAGAACTTTGCTTAAAGTGCAGTAGAACACTCTGTAAGCAAGCAGCTTACCAAGTTCATTACTGTGTGCCTAGGCTCTTAAAGATGCTATCTTCAGGGAAAACTGTGCACTATCCTATATCATCTAGCCTGATTTAAAGTAAGCACTACTATAATCCCTAATAACCACCTTATTCCTAAACCAACTATGCCTGCTCAAGCAATGTAATCACCTGCTTACTCTTATCCCTCTTTTATCATTTTATTATAATATTTTAAGAACAGTCATTTGGTCCTCAAGCAGAGACCATTGAATTCCATTTTTTAGTGATTCCACCAAAGGATTGTAGGGAAACTCCTATAGGATTTTGCTGCAAATATATTTCTATTCCCCTTTTGGATCGCTTTCCTCAACTCTGTAGACAAAAAGATTAACATATCTATTTATCAGGCCAAACTGGGCCTTGCCTCCTTCCCCAAGCTAATCATGGGTGCCACTCTTCTATGTTTTGTGAAGGGGACTGAATTATTTTAACTTCCTGAACATGTTAGATAGATCCCTCCTCAACCAAAAAATAATCCAATTGACTGGAGCTATTACTCGCTGGTACTGAGAAGATGTCAGTAACCCCAGAACAAAAAACCTCCATAAATCATTCGTATCTAAATTTCTGGCACATACATTAAGAATCCTCTGCACCTTAATTTGCTTTTCAGAGTTGGGGTATATATAGTTCATCACCGAGTTGGGAACTAAATTAAAATCTATCCCCACACCAGAAGAGAGGAGGATGTTTCAACCCTCTTGGCCAAAGACTGTAGTAAGTTTGTAGAGTCTTCAATCAAACTATGGGCATTTCTTATCATTACTACTGTCCATACCGGGGTGATGTAGGTCACCCATAGTTGCCTGCTCCAAACAATATTACACTATAGCACTGCATAACATCTTAAAGACATACCTCTCAACTGTCCAGATATTTTCAGAATGTCCAGATTTTTGGCTCATATTTTTGGTCTGTTCCTCACAAACTTGTGGTTTTCTGGCAAAATCACTGTGATGATCTGAGGATTGAAGTGGCTAAATAATGACATACACTTGCATTTCAAACTTCAAATCCTTCAGAAAATGTATGTTAAAACAAACCCTGTTACTCTAGCAACTTTCTAAGTTTATAAGAGCTTCTTCTTCTTCTTTCAGCTTTTTCCCGGTTAGGGGTTGCCACAGTGGATCACCTGTCCGCTCATGACTGGCAGTGGAGTTTTACGGTGTCGAGTTGCCAGCCCGGCACCCAACCTTCCACGGAAGGCATGCACATGCACACACTCACGCCTAGGGCCAATTTAGAGTATCCAATCCACCTAAGGCATGTCTTTGGGATGTGGGAGGAAACCAGAGCACCTGGAGGAAACCCACGCGACCACAGGGAGGACATGCAGACTCCACACAGAAGGCACCCCAGCCGTGGATCGAACTGGAGAATCTACTGCTGTGAGGCAGCAACGCTAACCACTGCACCACCGTACCACCGTGGCCGCCCTTTCTAAGTTTATAAGAGCAATATTTAAAATATACCCCTATTTTTGGACCTTTGCCCCCCCCCCCCCTCCCATTTTGTTGAGCTTTATCCACTTTATCCAGATTTTTTGCACTAAGAGGTTGAGAGGTATGCTTAAAGATGGCCTCTCAGAAATTGCTAGTCCTGAATTGGGTTTAACATTCAAACTAGTAATGCAAGACCATACTAAAAGGCTTATATTCCACAGCATTTATACATTATCATGCACCAATGATTCTTAGAAATATTGCATTTTTATACATAAATAGCATAAACATTCAGACTTTTTAACCAGAGCTTAAGCATTTTCTTTTAACAGGTAATTTAATCACCAAACATTAACAGTAACACAAGAAACAATTTTAAACAACTCTTATATCATTAGCCAGAAGAAAGCTATGCTAATTTCAACTAGGCTGACACCCTTATATGTTTTCCAGGCAGAAGGCTAACTTTTTTATAAAACACTCACTGAGACATTCAAAGAACAGAGAGGAGGGAGGGAGAAAGAGAGAGAGCGAGAGCAAGAGAGAGAGCGTTGGCTCAGCCACACTCAGATTCCCCACAGTCAAGTAAGTATTGTCTGTCCATATCAGGCTCATGTGTCCAGAACATTTGGCCCCTGGAAATATGACCTCAGAAAATGCTATAAATTTAACCTTGATTTCCCTTTCACTCTGCATATATTTTTCAATACCCTTCAGTTTAGTAGACTTGCTTACTATAGTCTTAGTTACCTGAGATAAGTAAGACACACTGTTTTTGTCTCCATTGGCAAAGACCTGTTCCACTATCTGATATTTAGTTTCCTATAGAATAGCATACCTGTCCTTCTGATAATAACTGTTTCACTGTGAGAGTCCATATCCTATCCTCTGGGTTAGAGTTAAGCTGCCCTTGCATCTGGTACTCCCTCTTAGTTGCAGCAGCTGCTGACCTCTTAGACATTTTCAGTGACATTGCCACTGATTTGGCTATCCCAATATTCCCCCTCACATGCTCAGTAATTTCTTCTATCTCGGGCTACCCAGCTGGGTAGCTTGATTCTCAACTGCATGCAGTAAGCCATGGATTCCTCTGAAGTTTTGCAAACTGTTATATTTCTTGAGACTTTATTGTCAAATTGTTGGGGTACCTGAAGCCATTTAGAATATTATTCATAAAGCAAAGCTATCTCCCACTAGCATATGCTGTCCCTTTCTGGACTGTTCCCAGGGCATAGTCTTTATACAGTTGTATTGTATTCCCACTACCAAGATAGTAGAAAGCCCCCCCCCCTTTAGCTTACAATACCCTTTTGTTTTCCATAGAGTTAAAGCATCTGAAAATACTGTCTCTGAGCAGATCCTCCCTCCAGTGTTAGAATGTTTCACCACTCTGTGTGTTCTTTCCATACTTAGAGGTTGCACGGGTCACTGGTTCCATCTCGAGACCTCTACTCAATTGCTCCTCTAGAAAATGGCACAAATTAGTTCAGTTTACCTCTTCCGAAAACCTACTAAGCATATTTTATTCTTAATAAGAAAAATTTCTTTATTTTCATTTTTTTTTTCTTTTTTTGTACAAGACCAGAGGTTTCCTGACATGTCAGGACACCATGCTGACACAGTCATGCAGCCAAGCACCCAGCACATTCGCAGAGTACAGGTGATAGAAGAGACACAGTTCTGCTGATAAATGTGTGAATCTCTTCACTAAGTCACAAGCTCTTCCAGTACTCCAGGCACCAAAGCAGTTTAAATTAAATGATAACAATATGAAATGCTGGAGCCCACTAGAGCGAGTCCCAAAACATAGAGACTAAATGGCAGAAAAAACAGATTTACATATAATAAATCCAAGACAGTCATTACTCATAATATTCCCTTTTCCCTGAGGTATGGTGATCTCAGAATTGGTTTATACGAGTTTAGTGGGTGTGGGGGGCTTGCCCTCCCCCAAAAAAAGAAGCTTAAAAAAAGAACAATGTTAGAGATTCACTTTTCACATACATTTCCGATCTTTTTTTTCAATGTATATATTGCAATAGAGATCCCAGTTAAATTGTACAACTGATGTCCTCAACAGCCATGTTTCAGGCCAGCTTTCATGCTATACCAGCTTCTACCACATCTGAGCTGAATAAGCAGTGTGGTCATAGTTGTAACTCCAGTAAGACAATCTTACAGATGGGAGAAAGTATAAAAACTACTAAACATTAGCATACTTCATGGGCATAATAAATAAAAAGTAAGATGTTAATTAGTTGCTCTACAAAGATGTGTTTCACCCCATGACATGTATTCTGCCCCTCCAGACCCTTATAAATGGACACTGCACAGGATTTTTTTGTTTGTTTTTGAATGTTTTGCATTTTGGGGTGATTTTTGTTAATTTCCTGGTATTTTTAATTTTTCTAATATTTTATTGCTGAATTTATAAGCTGGGACTGTTTTGGTTTTAGTGGCCATTATCTGCAGCTTTTATGAAGACTGTGGTTAAGTATTGTTTCCATTTCTAAGTCTATTTAATTATCTCCTTATACAATGGGTTACTGTACTGTTAGTTTTACAAAAGATCTAGGACTGGCTGCCATGTTCTGGTATTCTTTGTTAATGCCACACATATTGGCATTTATGTGAATGGGCTTCTGGGGCTAGCTACCACAGTATAATCCAGAGGACTAGTGCTGAACAACAGCGCTGGTAAGATTGGATGTCGGTGGGACTGGTTACCATGATGTGGTACACAGACTTTTCAAAGTGCTGCTTTGGAAGCCAAGTCTGCTAATTGTGGTACAGAGAACCATGTTGCAAAACACTACTGTAACTAAAGGTCAGTCTGTGTAATGTGACCAAGGGGATTAATGACCGCAACCAAAAAGTCAGACAAAGTTGGAAAAATGTGTACTGCAATACCATGAAATGGACGATACATTTTTATGGGGGGTGGTTATAGAATATAGCTCTGTATACTGTAGTACACTGCAGTGCTATGAATTACACCCTTTAATGGGGGGTGCAGTATGGCTCCTGAGTATGCAGTTTGTAAATTCCTTGCTAGACCCCTGATTGTGCTTTGTTTGCAGTTTGACTTAGTTAATGCACTACTTTTATTCAACCCCTTTATCTAGCTAAGCCTATGGTTAAGATAAATACACATGTCTACACCCCCTCCACACAGCACACATAGAGCTAGGTTAATTGGCTGAGCCCAGCCTCACCAACAGTACCAATCAGGCAAAACAGCCCAAATAATCTTTTTCTAATTGGAAAAGCCTCCACACTGCCACTACAGGGGGCTCTGCTCCCTGACACACTACTTAATATAATTAACTCTGAAGTCACTCCACCTCAAAGGTCATCACCTAAGATTTTAAGTTGATGTATACTTTCATATTCTATTCTGCCAAGTAACCTAGTCCCCATCCATATACACACATATGCACTGTGAGATCCTGAAATGGGATTGCTTGAAAAACACTTGTGTGATCATGAGAGACTGAACACATCTGTGACTTGTAACATTTTATGCAGGGTGGCAAACTCTACTGCACCCCACACAGAGATTCAAGCCCTCCCAACACCCTTTGAACTTATATATACCTTCTGGACAGTTGAACTACACTGGGAAAGGAGTAGCTCCCCAAAATAGCACACCGCAATCTTGCAGAATCCTAGTTTTCAATCTAATAAGAGTGAGAGGTTGATTTTTAAGGAATCATAG
Organism: Protopterus annectens; assembly: GCF_019279795.1. NCBI lineage: Eukaryota > Metazoa > Chordata > Ceratodontiformes > Protopteridae > Protopterus > Protopterus annectens. Next base: position 568,110,725 of record NC_056728.1, on the reverse strand, counting down.
TTCAAAGAGACACAAGACAGCCCATATACACAGACACACATTTGCATGTACATGTAAACAAATGCATAGATGCACACACACACACACACACACACACACACACACACACACACACACACACACACACACACACACATATATACATGCAGCAGCAGCTTGACTAAATATACTTCTCAGCTGCTTACACTGGTAGCTTTTACAATACCTGCCATGTGTCTGTGTCTTCTGCCTTTACCATGTAAACAGCAATGCATTTGAGCTCTCCAGAAAGAAGACAGAGATGATGTTTAAAAGGAAAATATATAAACATATATATGATATCTCCATAAGATGTATCAACAATGCTTTGTTCAAACATAGTGAGGAATGTATGACTTTTGAAAAAATAAAATTTTGTATTATTGAAAAAATCAAGTGCCCCAGAGGAGGTAATTGGGAGACAAACTGGAATATAGAGAATTGTTTTGGCAACTTAAGCTGAATGCTACAGTTCCCCCAGGGTTAATGAGGGCAGCAAATTTGTGCTATTGATGTGCTTCCTAATGAAACGTCAAGATCTTCTGTTGTATTAACATTGTTTGTACAGACGTATACATATATTTTAAGGTTCATTTTATGGTATTATATTAATCAAGTTTTGTGAGTTTTTAGAGAGTATCCACCATGACATTTTTAAGAACATTTTGTTCTTGCATTAGATTAATGTGTTTGTATCAATCACTTTATGTTTTAAAATAAAGGTGTAATATGATTTTAAAATGTTATAAGTTACGGAGGTTAGGAAGGTGAATGGTCAACAGATGCATTTTAAGGAAAGACTTGTTATATCCACCTTGTTCTGGTGAAGTTTTGTAATTAACAAGACAAAAGCACTTATTTTTAATATTAAAAAAGATTCAGTAGCAAATATTGGATTTCTCATCCTTTTGTCTTTGTAGCAGCTTGAAACACACTTCTGTTTGGTTGGTAGTTTATAAGCGTGTTTTACCCTACTTTTGTTTGGTTTGAACTCTCCATACTATTTACATTTTTTTTTCCTTGGAAACAGTTCTGTATATACATTCATTTTCCATGCACATTCCATTCAGTACATGATTCAGTCATACAAGCCATCCTGTAGTTCTGGTATTCAGTGTCAAACTAATCCCAGTGTGATGTTTTAGTCCACTTGCAAAATAAACTTTAGTGCTTTGTTTCTTTGTCTGGTACCTCCTAGTAAGAGTTGCCAACTGTTTCTTTGGAAATCTGGAAGCTTTCTAATGGTACAGACTATGGTAAATGATGGCAAACTAGTTTGTTGTGACCTCCTAGCTCTGACTTCATACACTCTAAATGTAATTTAATACATTCCAGCTGTAGTATTATCCATGCAGGGATGTACTGCCTTCAGAACTGTGGAGTTACAAACCTGTGACCTAACATCTTTGTTGGATAAGGCCGGTGCTGTTTAATTTTCTGTTTCATGGTGCTTTGGATGTTCTGTATCCCTAGACTTTATAATTTTGGTCTCAGGATTATGACTTCTTCGATGGATGTGTTTCTTAATAACTGTGTTGAAACAACTGTCAGAACATCACTAGTTAGTTCATGATAACTACATGACCTTTATGTGTGACATATCTAATCTCAGGATTCTGTGTCCACATGTGCTCACTTTAAAGTGTGGAGTCCAGATCACCAAATCATTCCACATCTAATCCAACCCTAACTTCTGAAATTGCAAAGAGCAGACAGTTTTAAGTCTAACATAAAAGTCTGCAAGGCATTCCCCTTTCTCTACCCCTTGCACATAGCAGTGTATTTTGAAATGCAAATTACTAAGGCTAGAGATTGTGCTCAAATTTTGCAGTCTTTTCCATCGACACTTTCAGTATGTTGTACAGTTACACAGAAGGTTTCTATTAGCAACACCATCTGATTCTCTCTGTACAGAACCATGAATTCTGGCCTAATACTCTTAACTTGTCAAATATTACATTCAATAACCACTTGTACTTTCTCCTAATGTATGTGTTTTCACCAGTGCATATTTAAGTGTAAAATATGAGTCAAGCATGTTTAAAGGAAATACTACCTTGGATCCTAAAACAAAATTTTCATTGAATCTTGGCATTTGAACTGTTTTAATGCATCAAAATCATTCTAAGTGTTTTCTACTGTATTTAAAAATGTTTTTTCCACAAAATGACTGTCATGGAGTCTGTCACATTAACATAACTTTGTTTATCTGCCTGTGTTTTATTTCCAAAATCCATTTAAAGTCCCCTTTATATGAGCCATGCTAAACATAAGGAGATTATGTAATTTTCATCTCCCATATAACCTGAATTGTAGTACTGTGGGTTACAGACATCTTACATAGCTTCTGGATTCTGACTATTTTTTTCACTTTTTACTCGAGTTGCTCTGATTTGTTTTGCTCTCCGAGCTGTCTTACACTATTCACATTAGTTGCAAATCCTCAACTAAATAAAGAAGTGGAACTGCAGGTTTTTCTAAAGTTGTCAGTCTGTAGTCCTTCAAGTACATTTAGACCTTCCCCCACCATACCCCATACTTCTTCTGAGTTACCAAAGACTCCAGGAGCTTAAGTGACAACTCATGCTTCAAAGGCCTTTTAACAGACATGCAAACTACTTCTGGTAGACAATAGTGTCAGCAGTGGAAAGATACTTGTTTTTTGCCCTGAATGTTTGAGAAATGTATTGTATTTACATAAAAGTAGTAATGTCTGTCATATTATCTGTATCCTTACAATGCAGCACAGCATGAAATTGGAACAACCTTTTCTTTTTTAAATATGTGTAATTGAATTTTATTTTATTTTATTTATTTACTGGGGCACATCTTCCCACTTCTGTTGCATTGCTATCCCTCAGTTTTTTAAATTCTAGTATATTGTATATTAATTCTTCAGTCAAATCCTAATAATTGAGCATGACAAATTAGTAGTCATTTTCTGAGCTGCAATAAGGTGAAAACACTTTTGCCTGTAAAAGTGTTGTACTTACAGAAAAGAATACTATTAAACAGTGGATTGCATGTTTTCTCCCAAAAATAATCGTAATTTTACAAACATAGTAAAAATGAGGAAGGAAAGGAAAAGCAATTGCATGCTATAAACCAAAACAGACAAAGTCTTAAACATTGACCACCAACAAAAGTAGAATCCCAAATAGTTACAATTATATTCAGCTAAAACCAGCAAATGTAGTAACCATTTAATTACTAATTTGACTGTGCACATGTTAAGGGGTTAGTGCTAGTAGAATATTATCATTTTGTTTGAGGCTAAACAGCATCCTGAAACAGATATGCACGCTTACAGGACTCCTCAAGACTCTTATGATCAAGTGGAACAATTCAGCCACAAAGCCCACATTGCCAGGGCCCAAGCTCTAACCGTGTCACTCACTGTTAACATTTCCATGTCTGCTAAGAATTTCTTTAACAACCTTACTTCCCCTTTTGATTGTGGGTTGGTCTGCTTCCAGCTACCGCCATGAGTAAGTAGAATATCTTTCAAAGCTTGCTAGAAGATAACATTAGAATTAGAGCCTGGCAAGAATAATGCAAGTGCAAAGGTTATCTGTCCAGGCCATGACTTGCTATAAATGCTTTGCAATTACCACTTAGAATCAACCAGTTTGGGTCAATCCCAAAAAATATGAAACCAGTGATCTAGCAACCTACTTTGACATCTCCAATAATTAGCTTAAACTCCCACAAGCATTCTGGCTAGCCTAGATGGGGTGTAAAAATATTTAAATTGGCACTGCCAACTAAAGAACCAAAATTTTCTAGAGAGGATTGGATATATTGTAGCATATGCAATGCTCTATCCCATATCAGCCGAAATGTATCCAAGAGTGTTGCACTGGCTAATAACAGCAGCATGTGCAATTAGCTTTTAATGTTTTTCTTTATACAGTTGGCACTTGGCACTCCTATTTTCTATAATTTACAGGAGCCAAGTGGGACATGTAATCTTGGGATTTAACATGCCAGAATATTATTTGCTCTTCCGCTAACAGCTGCTCTGATTAATACAGCTATATACAAAGTTTCAATTTTCATTTGACTGCTTTATACCGTGGTCCCCAGCTGGTAGGATAAGTTATCAGGCATGCATTGTCTTCATTAAGCCATCTAATGAAGTATGGATAACCAGAATCACAATGATGAGGACTTTAGATTGATGGTTTCCTTGCTTCCCATTCTCTAAAGATAGCCCATCATAAAATAAATCAAGTCCACCAAACCTAAAAAAAAACTTTTCATCTTACAAGAAAACTGGGGAAGAAGATCCCGTGCAAAGCCCACACAGCAGTTACCTGAGAATATAACTCTAAATCAGGCAAACCCAAACTATCCTGCAAAAGGGTAAAGTAAGCAGCTGTCATTGAAACTGGGGCTTCGTATCAACCTAACTAAAGTTGAAAATACATTTCCTGAGTTTAACTAAGAAATGGGTGGGGGCACTGGAATACACTGAAATGCATATAAAAAAGTGTGAGGGCATAACTATAATTGCCTGGATATGTTACATGAGGCCCAAACACAAATATTTCCATCCAGTGGTGTAAGAAATAAATTTCCTGTATAGTTGTAAACAGATTGCCTCAGAGGTGGTTTCTATTGTGCAGCAAATGGGAAGACCAAGATAGATGATCTGATCTTTGGTGCTGAGATAAGGGTAGTCAATCAGCAAAGATTTTTTTGGCTGAAAATTTAACTGCAACACTTTAGTTTTATGTAGATTAACTATATATCCTGGCAGGTCACTAAACCAACTAAGTTCTTGAAGAAGTATGCAGAGGTCCTTGTCAGGGTTACTAACATATGTCTCACAAAGTGTATCCTTCAATTGGAGTTAAGCAAAGCCTTACTGCAAGAGGTTTCAAATTAAGGGGGAAAACAGTGAGTGAGTAGGCATCCCTGCCTCATACCTCTGCTCACAGATATAACATTAGCAAGATACTCCTTAGTTTTATTATTTCCATTGAGTAGCTGTATATGGTCACTAACATTCAAATATCTGGTGAAATTCAATGAGCAATAGCATTTGAAAGGGAAAGTCCCAATATGCACCTATCAAAAGTATTCTTGGTGACCAGGTTTGTTGCAAGAAAGGGTGTTTATGCCAGCATTGCATCATCACTAATTGGGGCCATCTTCAGGAAGTTATTGAGATATTTTTACCCACAATAAAACCTGTTTGATCAAGATAACAGAGAGAGAGAGACAGAGACAGATAAAAGGAGTCTGGGAAGTCTGTTTGATATTATGGGCAGAAATAGTTTAATAATCATAATAATCATAGTTTAAAATAGAAATTTGTCTATAAGGGGCATCCATTACCAGACTGTTACCAGACTCAAGTCTGACAACAATTATAGCTTCTTTCCAGGATGAAGGAAAATGGCCTGTTAAGATTACATGGTTGGCCAAAATCTTATAACTATGAATCAAAAACTCATCCCCATTTGTAAATGTCCATATGGATCCCATCTGAACTAGGAGTTTTCCCAGAGCCTATTTGTTTAATACTGCCAACATTTCACTCTCCTTAGTTTTATCCTTAAGCATTTGGGAGTTTGGGAGTGTACCTAAATTACTTAAGCATTTGGGAGTGTACCTGAATTACTTGAGATATGTGTAATTTATCAAGATAATATTTAATCAATGAAATGTCAGTGCTGCCTTGAGCTTTCTTGGCAGAGGGCTTCTTAAAAACAGAAATAAAGGCCTGTAGGATTTCTGAGGGGCAGTTAATGTACTTTTACAGTGTAACTTGGATCTGTATAAAGGTAACAAAGGCCTGTAGGATTTCCGAGGGGAGGGGGGGGGTTAATGTACTTTTACAGTGTAACTTATCTGTATAAAGGTAACAAAGGCCTGTAGGATTACCGAGGGGGGGGGGGTTAATGTACTTTTACAGTGTAACTTGGATCTGTATTAAGGTAACAAAGGCCTGTAGGATTTCTGAAGGGGGTTAATGTACTTTTACAGTATAACTTGGATCTGTATAAAGATAGCCACCCGCTGCACATTCTGCTGTCACAGTTTCATCTCTAACAATCTATGACTAGTGGGAGTACTTTCAAACTGGTTTTAGCCTTCTATACATTAGAGGATAGGAGGAGGTTGATGTTCATCTTAATCTCTAACAATCTTTGTTTACCTTCAGGTACCTGTCCTTCAATCTGTCACTGGTAGATTAAGAGGTGAGATTATGAGGTTCTATGTCTGGAACAGACTGCACTCTCTGCTGAGTTAACACAGGATTTTAAAAAATGCGAGAGTTAGTTTACAGGAGTCCCACACCTCTATGATTCTGTCTCATGATGTCCCTTACAGCTCCCTCCAGGAGTGAAAAACTCAGAAAAGTTGCTTGTTATGCTCCTATCCATTGCAAAAAATGAGGTTGACTCCCTCCCCAAGGAATCTTTAAAACATGGTCCCCTAAATAACAGCAAAGACTCAGAGGAGAATAGTCATATAGACAACTAGACAAAATCTCTATGCCTTCTGGCAAGTGTCTCTGTTCCTTTGAAATGACTATTTGATCTGTCCTTGAAAAGGAGTGGAAGCAGGAGAAGTAATATGTACGGGTATCAGAAGGCAGGTTCAGCAATCTAGGGCAATCAGTAATCCCAAACATACTGAGGGCACTTGTATGTAGATGAGCAAATGGTGACACTGCCAAAGTCCTTAATCTTGAGCTCACCTTATACACCACAAAAGTGATATTCCAGTCCACCCCATCCCACCCCCAGAAATGCTGAAACTCTCCTGAAGAAAAGTCCATTCTCTAATGAGCTGTGATATTACTGCAGGGCTGCTACCTGTGGCATTATAGAGATTGTTAAACGTGACTAAATATCCATCAAGAAGCCTTTTACTCACGACATATCTCCCTTCCTCATCAGCATGACATTCCAGCATTTAAAATGGTGTATCTCTGTGCACAAGAGTAAATAGTCCCTGTTTTCTATCAGCACCCACTCTGTAAAGACCTCTTCCTCTTGCATATTCATCTGACTTCCAATGTGTGTTATGGAATATGAGAAAGTGCAGCTTAAATCTTACTACAAAGGCAAAATCTTTAGCCTGTTTGCCTTTCAACAGAGCATATTAATATTTAAGGAGAACACTGAGTGTCTAACCATGATCCCCACAAATACAAACAATTATTACCACTAGATAATGTGTTATGTATGGCAATAAATTAAATGCATATACAATGCATCTTATTTTCTTAAAAGTTAGACAAAACCAGTGAGTCTCCTGCATAGCAACAAAAACAATCAACAAATAAAAAACATATTGTATACCTTCAAAATGCAATATGAAATATAATTATATACACTGTAACAGTGTGTCTTTTGAATATGCCTGGCAGAGAACATTATATAAATAAAGAAGCTACTTGGCAAACTGTTACATTTGGGAGAGTTTCAGCAGTAATCTCCCACACTCCAAACATTTTAAGGAAAGCAGAATTATGGTAATGAGAACTCCATCCCCATAATCAGCACAACCTTGCACAGTAACAAAGTATGTTTTTGCATTTAATAGCCCAGATGTGAACTCATTGTGACATAGTTAGATAAACAAGTAATAAATTAAGCTAATAGGTAAACTAGTTATTTGTGGGGTGACAGCTCCGGAGTTCCCACTGAATTAGCAGAATCACACATTTTTGTTAATTTGGTAGGTACCCAGATAGATATTGCCCCTTTTGAGCAGCTAACCACTCTGTACCACACTGGTGACTGATTGGACATATCCTGAAACTAGTTCTAGCTTAACATTGGCCTCTGTAAGAACTACAAAGGATGCTGGGGCACCTGGAAGTGGCACAACATAGGTAGATCTGTACTTTAAGGGCATAAGATTACAGATACACAAGATTGGTCTCAGTATTTCTTGCTACAGGGACTGTGGTAAGTAGAACCTACACACGTGCTCCACTCTCAAGGATACACACACACGCACACACATACATCTAAATATATATATATATATATATATATATATATATATATATATATATATATATATATATGGATAGAGAAAGTAAGAAAGTAATGTGCCTTTAAATGTGTACAGTCTACTATTTAGATATAAACGTTTCTATAAATGCATATATATATATATATATATATATATATACACACAAAGAGCGAGATAGTGGGAAATGTGTGTGTGTGTGTGTGTGTGTGTGTGTGTGTGTGTGTGTGTGTGTGTGTGTGTGTGTGTGTGTGTGTGTGTGTGTGTGTGTGTGTGTGTGTGTGTGTGTGTAAAGTATGCATTAGACAGAGAAAGTGGGCAATGTACCTTTAAATATATACTACATCATGTTTTGTGAGAATATTCTCACAACAGTTAGCCAGGAAAATATTCTGTTTTAGTCAGCAGCAAGCTCTTCATTGCCAATTACCATTCTAAAAAGGAGGTTTGTAATCCCAAGGGCTTCAGGAAATTAGTTCCTCATTTGAAGGAAAACTTAGAAGGAAGACTATGGAGATACAGAGTGCATCATCCCAGTTGGGATTGATTTGCGGCATTTTGGATACAGCATATTTACTTTGGATGAGACATTAAACTGAGGTGCCTTCTGCTTGAGTTGGTGGTAGATCAGGTAGATGTTAAAAAGTCCTACTGCATCTATCAAAAAGAGTAGAGGAAGTTCCCTGAAGCCTGGCCAAATTTCATAGAGAAGTATAAATTCTACTTCAGCTCTCCCCTGAAAAGAGGCCACTGGCCCAGGGAAACTAACCTGACCAACACAGGATAGATTAATAAATACACAAATAAATAAATAAATAAATAAAATGTAAGGGGGCTGTGTAAACTGTGAAACACTAAAAAGGTACTGTTTTATGGAACTGCAAGCCAAAGAACAGTGTTTGTTTTGTTATTTTGAAACTCTAAAGCCAAGAATTATAATATTTGTTGAATTCATCCAGTAATCCTAGGACTTCACTACTTACGCTCTCTCTATAGATAGATATATAGACAGACAGACAGAAAACAAACAAATGCATTTTTTCTCTTTTTTAATCTAGACATTTAATGTACTTGAGCACTGACTGGGATGGGAAATTTATGTTTCATGCCACTCCAAAAGAAGACACAAAATAGAAACTGTACAATTTCCATAATAAGTCCTAACAAAAAGTTACAAATTAAAATGACATTTTCATTACTTTTTCTCAACAATTATTATTATGATAAAATTGTCTTCAGTGCTACAATGAAAGAAACAAACTGCGTTGTAACTTTACGTACGACCTCCACTCCCCATTTGTATTCAGTATGAAAAGTGTTACAGAAATTATCAATCAACTGTCAAGTAACAAAGCCCCTGAATCAGATATGCTTAACAACTATTTTATACACACTTTTGGGATGAAGTAATCCTTCACCAGCATTTCCAGTTGGATCCCAGTGTGTATTTTAGTTTGGCAAAATGTATTTTACCCAAACTGAGCAAACACCCAGTGAAAATAGAAAATCCAAAAGCATTATTTGACATAAATCAGAAAATATTTGCAAAACTTATAAATACTTTCTCCAACACAGCCAATATCTTATTTCCTTCAATTAATTTAGCTACCATCCTGGGAAAAATGTGAATGCAGTAATTTATTTGTCACAAAAAATATAACGTACATGATAATGTATATGCAAGCAAACTCGAACAGATTCAAACATGACAGTGCACTCATATCAACAGATACCCATAATTTAAGGTTCCTGACATCTTAAGGACTAACAGTGGTATTTGTAGTCATTACAGTAAAGTGTAGAGGATGTTTGTGAGGGTCACACACAGGCACAGCTTAGGCACAGTTCAGAGACATAAGCTACGCAAAAGCAAACCATTTAGAGCATTGTTGAGAACGCCCTATGCAAATAAGTGAATAATGAAATGAAACGAGGAATGTGTGAAAAATCTGTGACTTTATGTAAATTATGTTTTTTCCTGACATTTGCAATTCAGAATTGCTTTTTCATGAGTATATTATTTTACAGATGAATTGTAAAAAGTGAAGTGGTGCCTTTTCCATCTAGCTTGCAATTCATGGGGTGCGTTATTTCACTGCAAAGCTGGCTGCTTGCTGCTGTACATTGCCTGTTTCGGTTACGCCAAAGCCTGGTGCACAAAGTGCTGCTCAGTTGCTTAGAAACAGAAGGTGCAGGCAGAGGTGCTTCATCTTAACTTTGTTCAACACAAGTTATTGGACAGCTTCAGAGCAGACAGGGATATAATTATGACTTTAGTGAGTTAGTATGACCCACAAATGGAAACTGGGGGAATGAGTGGCCTTCCTATATCTGTGGATACCAAGGCATGTATAGCCCTCCCTACATTTATCACAGGGACCTTTCACAGATAAACGGGGAACATGTTAAGTATCAGAGAGGCTTCTGCCTTGAGAATACTGCAGTAGTTTAACATACTCTAGGTACATGTGGATGACCATATCTATTTTCCAGTGTCACCACTTGACCCAGACAGTACCACATGTAGCTTATACGGAATGGCATGATTTCCTGAGGTGCTTGGTGCAAAAGATGGCACCCATGTTGTATAAGGATCTCCATGTAGATCACAGGGGGCTTGGTAACAGAACAGGAAGGGCTACCATTCTATCAGCTGCCAGATAGTGTATCGTGCATGTGATTGCATCACCAGCATGTTGGCTCAGCATCCTAGCAGTGCCCATTATTCTCCATTTAGCATACAAACTGACTGCATTGCTTCATCCTGCAGGGTAGGATTCCTCATGGTCACCTAGATGGTAAGTGCAAAGTATTATAATGCTGTTAACCATATTTAGTTTTGCATCTATATAATGGCATAAGAAGTATTAAGTAAACTCCCTCTGCTTTGTTTTGTGTCCCATCCCTGTTTGTTTTCCAGGTGATGCAAGCTGCCCACTCAAACCATAGCTAATGATACCAGTCTGTTACCTGCAAAGAGCGGCTAAAGAGTGCTTTAATGCTGCCCTTTCCCAGACAAGGAGAGTCACAGAATGAGAATTTGGCCTGCTCAGAGCCCATTTCTGTTGCCTGAATGAGTCAGGGGTCCTTCAGAATGACCCTGTTACTGCATGCAAAATGTTTATCGTCTACTGCATTCTGTATAACACAATTATGTGTCAGTCAGGCACATAACTGTCACAGCCTGTCGCTAATAGTGGCAGTATGGCTCTCTCTATCATTTTGCCTGCCAGTCATAATAGTGACGGTGGGCAACCAACAACAGTAGCATGGTGAACACTCCTGCAAATGTGTGCATGGTATACAGATAGGCAGTCATAGAGGCAGCATTTAGTCCGCAACTATGCACCATGGCATTCACTATGTAACAGTGCAAAGCTACACATATAATACCTGATGCTTGTAGCATTATTTATGGGCCATGCTGAGTGGTGCCTAGACAGCTGACATTGTTCATCAGACATTTCTCTACATATCTTACAGAACTGTACTTGTCATATGTTAGTAGCCATCATCATTTGTACAATGTTCAGTGGTCAGTGACACGAGTGCTAATTTTACTGGCAGAGTTTGTTGCAAACTGCAAAGAAGAAGGTGTTATTAAAAAGGTTTAGTGCTATACCAGTTCACTGCAGTATTAAGGAAATGTGTGCCATTTTCCATCATGAAATGTGCCATTGCTGCTCTTCTTTCTTTTCTTAGCTTTTTTGTTGTTGTTTGTTGTCACTTTCCTCTCTTTCAGGTTAAAGGAGTAAGTGTAATATTTATCCTGTGAAGTACAAGGCCTGTGAATGCATGTACCCAATGTTTGCAAACTGCCTTCATGGTGATATGTTATGTATTACTAATGTTCAAAGTTTCACTTATATTTGGAAGGTGTCATATACAATGTTTGCTAAAGATAGTAGGTAATGTTCCCAGATATTGTGAGCAAATGCTAGCATGTGAGCCTGGTGCTGAGTTACTCCAATGATGTGAACTACTGGATGCAGGGGAGCATCTTGATTATTTATTATTATTTATTATTGATTATTATTTATTATTTATTGATCGTAAGGAGAACATAACAGTGCTGCAGGACATGCATCTTAACTGAGACGTTCCAGTGCAAGCTATACAAGTCAGACGTGGCCTGACTGCTTTCTTATTTGGGGACTCCACATGACTGCCTGCAACACTTTCTTGGGATACAAGTGGTATACATCCATTCCTACTCATTAACCACACATGCGGACATTCCTTGTCCATGTGTGTGTGTGTGTGTGTGTGTGTGTGTGTGTGTGTGTGTGTGTGTGTGTGTGTGTGTGTGTGTGTGTGTGTGTGTGTGTGTGTGTGTGTGTGTGTGTGTGTTTGGCAAGTCCTTACTTGTATGTGTATGGAGTCTGACATGAATGCTGTATGTACAACCGTACTGCTAATGAGGTTAATTATGGTATTGGAGAGTTGAGAGGAGAATAAAATTAAATTGAATAATTAGTAAACCACTGGTGTAAACTTGTCAGGCTGTCATACTTACAGATATAGTATGTGGTCAGAAAAACAGATTCAGTGAGTTTTGTGGAGCTTTATTACAGAACTCTATATACTTTCTGCCACAGTACAGTAAGTGTAGTATTATTAAACTGTATTTTGCAGGGCTAACAGACTTTAACCAGTACTTCTCATTATTAACTCTTAAAAACTACTTCAGTGCAGAAATGTAAAGCAATGTTGTTAGAGAAATTAATGTTATTCATTCATAGTAAAGTAAATGCAGTAGTTACAGTACTAGCTAACATGAACTTGAATCAGTAATTGTCATTATTCACTGGCAAAGTAATTCATTAATTGCAGGATATATTTACTTACTGACAATTTACTGCTCTGATTTTTGTCTGAAATAAAAGATAAATAATCTGCAAAAATAACTATAAAGCAAGTCACAGCTGTCCTCATCACCTCCCTTTTTTCCATGTTTACATTTGGTTGGGTGTCACACCAACATTAATCAATGTAATCAAATCACCTAGAGCCAAAGTATTTCTGCATTTTAAGTAGTAGAAGGGTATGAGGCAAGGAATTATGTCAAAAGTATTTGCATAGACAATGATAACAACATTTTTATTCTTCCTATCCTTTCTGAGAACATCGTAGTTGGAATTAGGATTTCTTCTTTTATTTCTGCTTTTCACTGGGTTTCATTGGCAATTAGTGTATCTGGGGAATGAATGGCTACACATACATGGGTATCAGGCAATTTGTTACAGGTGCTTCTAAGATTCATATTAAGAAGGAATAACGTGCCTTGCTTTGGGGAGAGAAATCAGAGTAGTTGTATCTACATTTCAAAGGATGACTGTACTACCTGAGTATTGTGCTGGTCCAGGTTTTGGATAGATGCCTCCACTAAGGTTGAATAGCAATAGATAGGGAGAGAGCCATTTGTATTTGCATTTTTGCTTTAAGCCAAGTTTGATATGTATAGGACTAGATTTTAAGCAGTTATGTTTGAGAAGATCAGCATGTATAGCACAGTACAAATCTGGATACTTTACGGAGGTAGGTTGATGAATTCTGATTTGAAATAGGAGGGGTGCTGGGTGGCACACAGTCCTCAAGAAGATGTATACGGTATGACGATAAGTGCGCAAGCAGGATTAAGGGAAGTAGTATTAGCATCTGGACAAGGAGCATTGTGGAAGTGAGGAGCACATTACTGAGAGAGAGAGTCACAAGTATAGCAAGACTCACGTTATTGAAACGCTTATAAGTATTAAAGTTTTGGATAATAAAAGTAGATAGTGAGCAGTATGGGATTAAGTAAGGGATACAGATAGTGTGTTATATACACACTTTATTTATTTTTACTTATTTTACATTTGTTAACCTGGTAATGCCCAATTGGGCCAGGAGCCCATTTTCAGCAGAGACCTGGAGAGAAATGCTCCATAAAATGTTGATAGAATAGAGTAGAATATTAGAATAGAGTAGAATATATATATATATATATATATATATATATATATATATATATATATATGTATGTATACAAGGTTCAACAATGATTGGATACAGAAGAGTATATATACATGGTGACAATTACACATCCTACAGATGGTAACAAGTACACATACTGTGGCAGAGTATACATGAGTAGGAATAGACAGGTAACAAATAATTTTTTACTTTATCACTTTAACATGGCTGTTAACTTAGAATAAGACATGCTTAACATAGCAAACAGTGAGGGAAACAGGAGAGTAGGATTTGGTATATATAAGAATGTTGGCCTAACTAGGGGAAAAGACTTACAATAGGTGGTACGAGGTTGATTGTGAAAGAAAAAGTGAGTGAGAGCTGCATAAATAGATTTATCTGGAAAATAATGCTACCCAGTGAAGTCAAATATAGTGAGACTAAAGACCAATAGGTAGAGCACAAACTAATGCTATACAGATACTAGTACTTAGTAATAAATGCCTGTAGCAACATGCTGAACAAACAATACCTGTATAAGCAAGTCCCTTGAAAGAAATGTTCCAATTTAACTGCAACCACTTTTATGCACATCGATACGGAGACGGAGAATTCCCACAGTTGTATGCTGCTACTAAAGCTAGTGCATGACTTCACTTACACAGAGGAGTATGCACAGATGAGAAGATAATAGCAGGGTCATCCAGACAAGGAGTCTGATTTGAAAATGGTGGCCTTGCTGAAACTTATATTTTGGATTTAAGAGGCACTACACAGAAAAGGGAGGCTAAGGTAAAGAGGTCACAATCCGAGTCTTCTTCTTCTTCTTTCGGTTGTTCCTGTTAGGGGTTGCTACAGCGGATCATTTGTTTCCATTTCTTCCTGTCCTCTGCATCTTGCTCTGCCACATCAACCACCTGCATGTTCTGTCTCACCACATCCATAAACCTTATCTTAAGCCGTCCTCTTTTCCTCTTACCTGGCAGCTCCATCCCTTAGCATCCTTTTCCCAATATACCCAGCATCCCTCCTCAGAACATGTCCAAACCAATGCAATCTCGCCTCTCTGGCTTTCTCTCCAAACCATCCAACCTGAGCTGACCCTCTAATATACTAAAATTCCTAATCCTCTCCATCCTCGTCACACCCGATGCAAATCTTTAACTCTGCCACCTCCAGCTCCGACTCCTGCCTTTTTGTCAATGCCACTGTCTCCAACCCATATAACATAGCTGGTCTCACTACCCTCTTGTAGACCTTCCCATTCACTCTTACTGGTACCAGTCTGTCACAAATCACTCCTGACACTCTTCTTCACCCACTTCACCCTGCCTGCACTCTCTTCTTCACCTCTCTTCCACACACAACATTACTCTGAACTGTTGATGCCAAGTATTTAAACTCTTCCACCTTCACCAACCCTACTGCCTACATCCTCACCATTCATCTATCCTCCTTCTCAGTCACACACATATATTCTGTCTTAGTTCTGCTGACCTTCCTTCCTCTCCTCTCTAGAACATATCTCCACCTCTCCAGGGTCTTCTCAACCTGTTTCCTACTCTCACTACAGATCACAATGTCATCTGCAAACATCATAGTCCACAGGGACTGCTGTCTGTTCTCATCTGTCAACCTGTCTATCACCATTGCAAATAAGAAAGGGCTCATAGCTGATCCTTGATGTAATCCCACCTCCACCTTAAATGCATACATCACTCCTACCGTAGACCTCACCATTGTCACACTACCCTCATACATATCCTGTACCACTCTTACATACTTCTCTGCCACTCATGACTTCCTCATACAATACAACAACTCCTCTCTCGGCACCCTGTCATATGCTTTTTGTAAGTCCACAAAGACACAATGCAACTCCTTCTGACCTTCTCTATACTTCTCCATCAACACTCTCAGAGCATACATTGCATCTGCAGTGCTCTTCCTCAGCATAAACCCATACTGCTGTTCACTAATCATCACCTTCTCTCTTAACCTAGCTTCCACTACTCTTTCTCAGAACTTCATGCTGTGACTGATCAGTTTTATTCCTCTGTAGTTACTACAGCTCTGCACATCACCCTTATTCTTAAAAATTGGTACCAAAACACTTCTTCTCCAATCCTCAGGTATCCTCTCACTTTCCAAGATTTCATTAAACAATCTGGCTAAAAACTCCACTGCCATTTCACCTAAACATCTCCATGCTTCCACAGATATGTTATCTGGACCAACAGCCTTTCCATTCTTCATCCTCTTCATAGCTGTCCTTACTTCCTCCTTGCTAATCCATTGCACTTCCTGATTCATTATCCCCACATCATCCAACCTTCTTTCTCTCTCATTCTCTTCATTCATCAGCCCCTCAAAGTACTCTTTCCATCTGCTCAACACACTCTCCTCGCTTGTAATTACATTTCCCTCACTGTCCTTTATCACCCTTACCTGCTGCACAGCTTTCCCAGCTTGGCCCCTCTGTCTAGCCAACCAGTACAGGTCCTTTTCTCCCTATTTAGTGTCCAGCCTTTCATACAACTCTCCATACACCTTATTTTTAGCCTTCACCACCTCTCTTTTTGCCATGCACCTCATCTCCTTATACTCCTGTCTACTTTCTTCATCTCTCTGACAATCTCACTTCTTTACCAACCTCTTTCTCTGTATACTCTCCTGTTCTTCCTCATTCCCCAACAGGTCTCCTTGTCCTACTTCCTCTGTCCAGATGTCACGCCAAGCACCTTTGTAGCTGTCTCCCTTACCAGCTGTGCTGTAGTTACCCAGCTATTGGGTAACTCTTCACTGCCACCCAGTGCCTGTTTTAACTCTTCCCTGAACGCCACCTCACAATCAACCTTTTTCATCTTCCACCATTTGATCATGGACACTCCCCTCACACTCCTCCTCCTCTTCTTGATCACCAACATCATCCTACAGACCACCATCCTATGCTGCCTAACTATGCTTTCCCCTGTCACCACTTTTCAGTCTCCAATCTCCTTCAGACTAGCCCTCCTGCATAGGATATAATCCACCTGTGTGCATCTTCCTCGATTCTTGTATGTCACCCTATACTCCTCCCTCTTCTTAAAATACATTTTCACCACAGCCATGTCCATCTTTTTTGCAAAATCCACTGCCATCTAACATTCTGCATTCCTCTCCTTAACACCATACCTCCCCATCACCTCCTTATCCCCTCTATTCCCTTCACTAACATGCCCATAAAAATCCACTCCAATCACCACTCTTTCAACCTTGGGTATACTCACCATACCTCTCAACTGTACAGATTTTCACAGAATGTCTACATTTTCCCCTATATTTTTGTCTGCTCCTCATAAAAATTAAATTTTTTTGACAAATCAGTGGGGTGATCTAAGGACTAAAGTCACTAAAAATGACATGCATTTGAGTTTCAGACTTTATATACTTCAAAAAATGCATGCTAGCAAAAGTCCTGTTATTCTAGCAACTTTCTTAGTTTACAAGAGCAATATTTAAAATGTGTCCGTAATTTTGGGCCTTTGTCCCCCACTATGACAAGCTTTGTCCAGATTTCTTGTGCTAAGAGGTTGAAAGGAATGACACTCATCACCACATCATCCAACTCACTCCAAAATGTTTCTTTCCCTTCCATTACACACCCAGCTTGCAGAGCATATGCACTAATAACATTCATCACCACACCATCAATTTCCAGTTTCATGAACATCACTCTGTCTGACACTATTTTCACCTCCAAAAACACTCTTGGCATACTGTTCCGTCAGGATAACCCCTACCCTATTTCTCTTCCCATTCACAATATGATAGAAGAATTTAAACCCACCTCCAACACACTGGCCTTACTCCCTTTCCATCTGGTCTCTTGCATGCAGAATACATCAACCTTCCTTCTCTCCATCATATCAGCTAGCTCTCTCCCTATACCAGTCATACTGCCAACATTCAAAGTTCCTACCCTCACAACCACACTCCTAACCTTCCTCCTCTCTTCCTGCCTTTGGGCATGCCTTGCCCCTCTTTTTCTTCTTTGGCCAACAGTAGCCCAATTTCCATCAACACCCTGTTGGCTAACAGTACTGGTGGCAGCCATTGTTAACCTGGGCCTCGACTGATCCAGTATGGAAATCTGTATTGTTGTCCGCATATGTACCAGTGACAAGATGATTATCCACCCCATCCAAACAAGGTGGCATGCAGTTTCAGAAACAATCAATGGTCTCCGAAAGAGTGAGCAGTGAGGGAGCAGTTTTGCAGAGGGAAGGAAGAAGAGTAAGGTAAAATGTCTTTAGTGGAAAGAGACGCAAAATAGCTACAGAGCAAGGAAAGACAAGGAATTAATTTATTTAAATAAAAATAGCCAAAACAACATAAGAATAAGGTGAAGACTCAGGTATTTTCTCAGAAGGGAAGAACTATAGAGCCAGAAACCAATGCAGAGTAAGTTGCTTACTCCGGGAGCAAGTCTTTTGGAATCTGCCACCCCAATGTAAGCTTTTTCATAGATAGGCCATATATTGAAATAAGTAATTTACACTAAGACCAAGTCTTTTCTAATCAGACCCTTAGTTCTTTGTGAAAATTATAAACTTATGCCTCCAGGAGGGCTTAAAAGATTTAATTAATATACTGGTGGAAGGCCACCTCAAATTAAGTGCATTTATGATGCCCATTCACCTGTATAAGCTCCTCAATTGAAGACTAAACAAATAATTTGTATGATAAGCTGTATACATATACACAGCAGATTACAAATGTCAAAGTGCATTCAGTTCAAATGACTGATTGTAAACAGTAACCAATATTAATCAATTAATGTGCATATTTACAAAATAGAAAATGCTTATTGCAAACTTTCTGCATATAAAATTAATTTCAGAGATCAAAGTTTAAATCTTCAAAATGCCATATTTTATCTTTGCCATCACTTAAAACAGAAAAGAACTGTGGCTTTTTAATTTGTGACTTTTATTCAACTATCTCAAAGTCAAAACTTAAAAAAAATCAAATAATTTCCAGATAAGTTGGAAAATGGGTGACTTGAAGTTTTCTCCATTAAGTATATTAAAAATGTATATATAATTATATATATAACTGAACTGTGACTTATTTATAGGCAATACACTATTCCTACCAGATTATAAATAGGAGAATACAAATTCTTATGGAGAGATGGTTCTCCCAGAGTAGCCTGTACCACATTCCTGGCAGACAAAATTAAAGAGGCTTCAAAGACCCATCTAGATATATACAAGCATACATACACACATATATATATATATATATATATATATATATATATATATATATATATATTTATGGGTCTACTTCATATGACCTAAAGTTCATATGATCAAAATTCATCTGACTGAGACCAAAACACCTAAAGTTGAAAACACCTAAAACCCATTTGAACGAAACTCATAACACTGACACAAGAAAGTAAAAGCATTATGCCCTTTTCCCCACTGTAGCGCGACCCTGGAGTTGGTTTAAATAGTTTGGGGGGGTTGTGGGGAGCAAATAGTTTAGATAAATATTGTTTTCTACAATATGTGAGTTATTTCACTTTTAAGTATTCATGTGTATGTTTGAAATGTATGATGTCTGTGGGGGGCTATACCCCTGACACCCCAAAATGTGGGGGCTGTGCCCCCCACACCCCCCTAACTATTTATACCAACTCCAGGGTCATGCTACAGTGGGGAAAAGAGCATAATGCTTTTAATTTCATGTGTCAGTGTTATGAGTTTCGATCAAATGGGTTTTAGGTGTTTTGAACTTTAGGTGTTTTGGTCTCAGTCAAATGAATTTCGATCATATGAACTGTAGGTCATATGAAGTAGATCTATATATATATATATATATATATATATATATATATATATATATATATATATAGAGGTCCACTTTGAAATCTCAAAAGTTCAAAAATCTTGAAATTCAAAAGACTGAGTCCAAAATCTCGAAACATCAAAATACTGAATCTCATAATATTGAAAAAACACAATACACCAACACTTACTATATTCCAGCACAACTACATACAGAAACATATTACTGTTCTCGAACTATAAGCAGGGGAGCAAGCCCCCATGCACCCCTCACACTCCCTGCTACTTAAATATATCAACTCTGAGATCGCACTCCACAGAAGAAAATGGCAAACATACCATTATGTGCTTCATGACTGCCTGTTGTAACCTTAGTCATGTTCCCTTTTAATTTGCTGTACTACAACATAACTCATCTTAGTGTAATGAAGTGCGAGCTCAGAGTTGATATATTTAAGTAGCAGGTGGTGTGGGGGGGTGCAGCCCCCCACAGTTGGGGAGCAGGGGGGCTTGCCCACCTGCTTATAGTTGGAGTAGACTAATATATTTGTCTCTGTATGTACTTGTGTTGGATTATAGTAAGTGTTGGTGTCCTGTATTTTTTTTGATATTATGAGATTCAGTATTTTGAGTTTTCAATATTTTGAACTTTCGAGATTTTGGACTCAGTCTTTTGAATTTCAAGATTTTGAGCTTTCGAGATTTCAAAGTGGACCTATATATATATATATATATATATATATATATATATATATATATATATAAAGATATATACATATAGAACTTTGAAAGTGTGCACATAACACTGAAAACTACAACGCACATGTAAATAACATCCTCTCCACCTATAACAACACCTAACTAACAAACACACTTTCTACTACGTTTTTGCAAGGGGGCACTGTATATACAGTGAGGTCAGGAAATTAAGTTTTTTCCACTGTAGCTCGATCTTGGAGTTGGTATCTTTAATTTAAAATGTTTGTTAGTTAGGTGGTGTAGGTGGAGGGGATCTTATTTACTTGTGTAGTGTAGTTTTCAATGTTATGAAGCACATTTTCAGTGTTTTGAGTTATCAATGTTTTGGGTTTTCAGTGTTTTGAACTTTTGATGTTATGGTCTCAATGTTATGAAATTCAGCATTATGAAATTTCAATGTTATGAAGTAGATCCATGTATATATGGGTCTACTACAGATGATCAAACTTTTAAAACATCAACTTTCATATGGCCAAGACCATATGATCGATGTTTCAAAAGTTTGAACACCTGAAAAACAAAACAAAAAAAAAAATTCCTGGATATTTTTGCAAGGTCACACCCACTGCTATTTAAATATACCAACTCCAAGATTGCACTACAATGAGGGAAAGGGAATGCTGTACAGAGATCTCCATTCAAAATGTTCAAGCATATGGTCTCATATAGGGGGATATATATATATATATATATATATATATATATTATATATATATATATATATATATATATATATATATATATATATATATTATATATATATATATATATATATATATATATATATATATATATATATACGACGACATGCCCCGATGATAAAAAGATGAAAAGACGAGAACTGAACAGAAAACAACAAAAAAAAAACACAAAAAAAACAACAAAACAAAACAACACACACACAAAACAAAACAACACAAAAACCAAAAAAAAAAAAAACACCTTAAAACACACACCAAACCAACACACCTAAACTAAAACTAAACTATACCACTTAACTTATAACCTACCTATCACCTAACCTCACTACAACTCACCTAACCCAAGCCCCCCACCACTGTGTACTCCACCTAACTCACTATAACTAACTTGTCAACCCACTAATCCTAACTCATAACCCACCCCTATAACCTTAACCTTTAACCCTAACCCCTAAAACCCACCTCTACCTCCTAACACACACTAACCACCACCTTTACTTTATTCTCGTACTATTCTCAATCTCAGGCTTCTATCTGTCGGTCATCCTGGTTTCTCTTCTGTGGTCTCTTCATTCTGTTGGTGTTTTGTTTTGTGGTGTTTCTAGATATATATATATATATATATATATATATATATATATATATATATATATATATATATATATATATATATTATATAATATATATATACTATATAATATAAGTCTGAATATACACCCACAATCATCATCACACAACACACACCAAAAAAGCACTTTTCGCTAAAGCTTTTAAAAAAAAAAAAATTAAACATTGCTTTTACAATTTTGCAGGGTGGCTGCACCACCCATAACCTCCTACCTCCTACTAAACCTCGAGACTCTATTTCAGTGGGTGGGGGGGAGGGATTTTCCCTTCCCCCCCCCCTGTAGTGTAATCTCCACAACAGGCCTACTTATGCGAAAGTGCCTTTCGGTGAAAAACACTTTAGTGCAAGTATGCCCGGTCGAATCAGTTTCGGTTATGCTGCCGTTCAGTGATCCATATGGATCCCATATATATATATATATATATATATATATATATATATATATATATATATAATATATATATATATATATATATATATATATATATATATATATATATATATATATATATATATATGTGTGTGTGTGTGTGTGTGTGTATACACATGTATATGTATATATGGGTCCCCTACAGATGATCGAAATCTTAAAACTTCAACTTTCATATGGCCGAGACCATATGATTGAACGTTCTGAATGGAGATCTCTGTACTGCACTCCCTTTTCCTCGCTGTAGTGCAGAGGAGTACACAAGTGAAATGGTGCAGAGGAGTAGGTACAAAAATGGGCTTCAGCATTAGACAACTTCAACAAAAGAAGTGAAGAAGTATGATTGTGCAGATAAGAAGGCAACACTCTGGATTAAAAAAAAAAAGAAGGGAAGAAAAAGGTTTACACATCAGTAATGTTACTGGCCTGCACTGTTTCATTTCTTAGAAGTTATGCTGAGCCTGTTAAACAAAAAAACAGACTTAGAGCAAGGCTATAACCAGGAAGATGCTGTGTTAATGTAATGAAGATGTGTGTTAAAACATAATGGTGCCATAGAAGGCAACCTAACTTGGCTATCCTTAATCCTAACAGCTGAAGAGTACAGTGCAGTTTTCATTATCAGTTCCAAGTTCATTTTCAGAAAAAATTTTTAACAACCAGTCAGAAGCTAAATATTGACTGGTCACATGAATTAGTCAGTAGACATTATAACATTTCCTGGTTTGTAACAATAGTCAAAAAGTTACATCTTATCAACTAAACAGTCAAAGGATCTCGGTGTTACCCTATGACAAATCAGACTTCTAGGAGATCACTATGTGAAAACCTTCTAGAACACTTGCATTATTTATCTTAGTTGCAAACTAAATTTTCTTCTAAGTGTCAGCTATGCCCCCACACACATAAAGAATTTATTTTAAAGAATTGCTTATTCAGTATGATTAGAGCTTTCATGAAGTTTTCCTTGTCAGTCAGCTGTAGGATAGATTCATAGGTGAATACAGGGCCCATTAGCTTAGCCATGTTATCCCATTAGGTGTTCAAAATACACTTACCATGATTTTTATTAATTCGCTTCCCATTTGTAAATGTATGCTTCTGGGACATACATCTGAATATTGAGAGGGGATCCTGATGCAGGATACGGCAACTAGTCGCTACCTCTTTCCATTAGAAGCAAAGGCAGCAGTCTTGGTGTATATGTCCTTATTCTCTTCCATTGATCTAAGCTGTGTTTGAATAGGGACAGGCTGAGTTTGTTTAACATGGATGGAGTGTTTGTTCCAAAGTAGAGGTATCCTGTGGGATATGTACCTTTCCCTCCAAATCATACTGTTTATGCTGCAGAAGAGGTTGAGGTCTCTGGAACAGGTATTTTTCATACCATTTGATTTGAGATGTGTAATAGGCCCATTATTAATTGGTCAGAGGATGATGTGTAGACCAGGCTCAGATCATCTAATAGTCTGTAAGACACTGAGTATAGTGATAGTGCTTTGAGGCAGTTTTTGTAGATCATGTGATTTCTGAATTCTGTTTCTGAGGAGCCTCTGTGGGCACTCTAGTTGTTGCATATGCCTTGAAAGGTACATACCAAAGGGGGCATTATACTCAGTGTTGAGCCTGATGACTGCTGAATATAGTGGGACAATGATATCTCTGGACTGAGATGGTATCCCCTTACTTATAAGTTGAGCTATAAAGAAGGACTTCTTCACAACAGTAGACACATGTTGGTCCAGTGCTAAGCCACTGTCTACATATGTTCCCAAATCTCCAACTACTGGATCAACTGTTAAGGGTATATTGTCAATGTGGTAGTTTCCCAAAACAGTTGATTTCCCAAGGGACACAATAATGCATTTTTGGTATTTAGCTTTAGTCCATGACTCTGGCACCAGTTATTTATGTGGGACAAGCCTTTCTGGAAGATGGCTGAGTCTTTTAAGGATTCAGTTACTGCTCTCAAATTGCAGTTTTCCACAAAATTGATTAGATCTTGATGTTTACTTGGATATCTGAGAAACAGATTCCAAACAGAGTGGTCTCATTACTGAGCCTTATGGGACTCCATTAGTGGCTGGTCTTTTTGTGGGGGTACCTTTGCACATCGTGACTTCCTGTGTCCTATCTATGAGCTAGTTGTCAGTCCAGCAGGTGACATAAGGATTTATTTTTAAATTAGTAAGATTTCCTATAATTCCCAAGGAGTTGGGGTATCATGTCAAAAGCTTTGACCAGATCTATGCAGACAGTATACACCACCTTGCCTTTGTCTATTACTTTGGTGATTCTTTTGAAAAAGTCCACTTGGTTAAGTATGCATAAGCTGCCTTTGATAAAACAAAAATGGGAAGGGTCCAGTGTTAGAAGGTTTCCTATGCCCTTATTGATTAATTCTATGCTAGGTTTTTCCATTTTCAATCACCATATGAGGCTGGTCAGTCTTATGGGACTGTAGTTTTTCTGATCAGTGAATGGCCCTCCATTCTGCAGGGGTATGATTGCTTCTGTCCTCCACTCCCTTGGTTTGAAACCGGTTTGGAGGCTGAAGTTGAATATTGTTGTTAGAGGCATGGATATGAGATGCTTCATGATATTCAGGATCTATCCAGGGATATTATCAGGATCCATACATGCAGTATTTTTTATTTTGAGACAGCTTCAAGGATTTGGTCTTGTGCAATAGCTAGGAATGTACTGGTTTCTAACATTCCTTGTGAGATATTCAGGGATGAGAGTCAGGGAGAAGATGGAGCAGAATTTATCAGCCATCAGGTTTGTTATACCTTCAGCATCAGTATAAGTTGTGTCATTCACAATCAGCTCAGTGCACTGCTACAAAGTGCTTTTGAGATTACAGACAAAGTTGAACAAGGCATTGTGGTTGTCCTTGAGCTGAGTGGCTATTTTTTCCTCAAATTTGGCCTTGATGGTTTTAAGTAGTCTCCTGAGTTGCTTATTTGATTTAATGATGGGGTTTCTAATACACTGAGTGTTGCACTTATTTCTGGCCACAGTTTTCTTCCTTCTGTTATAAATGTATTGATATTGTCATTCTAACAGGGGGGTTTGTTTTTAGGGGTTCACTCTATGCTTGTTTCTTATGGGAACATCTTCTTCTGTAAAGTTGTTTATAGGTTGATGTAAGTTAGCAGTCTACATTTCTGCATAAGCAGTAGAGTTCTCTGGGTTTGGGGGGATTTGATACTTGTCAGGGTTTCACTTAGAAGTATGACCTTTGCTTTGGAGAAACTTCTAAAAGTTCTAAAAAAGTGGAAATTTTGTGTTTTAGCATTATGTTGAAAAAGACTGCTTTGTTGTCAGACCTGATGAGTGAGAATGTTTCACAAGACATGGAGCATAATTCCCCAAAATTTGTGTGGACATGATCATGGATGTTATTTTCCATAGTGGTTACTCTGACTAGCTGGTCCAGAATGTTTGTGTTAACAAAGTCTGGGAATCTCGAGACTTGCACTAGTGGTAATATACATTTCCCAGTCTACAGCTGGATAGTTGAAGTCACCCAGGAAGATGACATTGGGTTTAATGCTGAGTGACTCCAGTTCATATAAGTAAGTGCGAATTACATTTCTGGGTTATAAAGGGCATCATATAGCTAACTAGAATATGGTAAGGAACTTTGCTGATGGTGAGTTGGACATGAAGAAACTCTACGGCATCATGCTGCTTTACCGGCCTTGGACTGAGTCTGTTCTGGGAAAGGATTGAAACAGCTCCACCTTTTTTCCCCTTTGCATAGTACCTTGTCCATGGAAATGATTAATAAAGACATAGAAAACTTTCAATCACTGGATCCAATCCAGTTTGATTTTATCAGGGGCAGATCATACCTGCTCAGCTTGGTGGATTTCTTTGAGAATGTCGTCAAGGAAATGGATGAGGCAAAATGGTGCATACTGGCTACTTTGACATAGCTAAGGCATTTGACAATAGCACACTTGGACATTGTAAATAAACTCAGTGATATAGATATAAACCCATATGTTATTAGGATGAGGAAATCACATTCACAAATAGGACCATCACTAGCAGAGTCCCTCAGAGCTCTGTGCTGGATCTGCTCCTTTCTGGCATCTACTTCTCAGAAGGTAAGACCAATGTCAAGGGTAGCTGGTTGATCAAGTTTGCAAATGATTGCCAACTGGAAGTAGTCGTAGAATCCCCCAAGACACTAACATCCTACAGTAAGCACTAATGCAGACAAATAACTTGGGCCAAATCTGTGGCTTAAAGCTCAAAGCCAAGAAATAAATAATAGTACCCTTTGGGAAGTCAGCCACCCCAGAAAATTACCTCATTGATAACACATCCTTAAGATTAGAACCAGTAGTCAGGGATTTGGGTAAGTATATAGATAGTAACCTGGCTTTCGACCAAACATGTGGCCAGGGTAGTAAGGAAATCATTCTATGTTACCCAACGTATAAGTAAGGGCATAACATCTAGGTCAAAGGAATTCATTGTTCCAGTGGAGTTGGTCCACAATACATCCATCATTGAGTATAATGCCCCCTTTGGTATATCCCTGACCAGGCACATGCAACAACTGGAACAGCCACAAGCGTTCCTCACATAAACAATATAGGGTGAAAAACAGCATGTGCTATGCAGATCTTCTTAAAGACCTATCTGTATACTCTGTTTCCTACAGACTTATAGACTGTTGAAGGGGTGATCTATGCCTGGCATACAAGGTATCCATGTATTCCACTCTGATGGACCTTTCATTCACAATATGAATAACATCACAATTACTTGATTACTTGTGACATAAATGGGACATGTTGCAAGGACAGATATGTGTCTTAGATAATTATCCTTGTCTGGAACATGATTCCCATCCATTTGAAGCAGAGTTCTTCCCTAACCCTTTTCAAGAGGACCAGTGGATGGGAAATCAGAAGTCTAACACCTATGTCTCTAATAGTCAAAGGCAGCTATTTACATCTTGCCCAGCTTACATATACCCCTTAAAATAACCTCTAATGCACATAAACATGCAGGATATAAATTGGGATGCATGTCTAGGCTTATAAAGCCCCCTGTGTTTTTTTTTTATCTAATCCAGGGAGACACTAATCAAATCATTTACTCCAACATGTACAATGAAAGAATTATAACAGTACGTGTTCAAGGATTTGAGTGTGTTTGTGATCTGACAAAGCATGGCACCAGACAAGGAAATGACCGTTACTCTTTCCTTACTCAGTCTGGTCAGTGGTGCAGCAGTATGTCCTACAATGGAGTCACCTATGACTAGAATATTTGGCTGGATAGATGCTTGCCTTATGGGTTCAACATCCATGACACTGGGACCCATAGCGCTATGTGAGGTGGTAAGCTTTGCAGACTTGGAGTGTTTCTGAGGGTGCTTAATGCCCTTGTTGCATTTTGGAGGTCTTTGTGGTTTAGGCAAGCTCAGCATTAAAACCTCAGCATACTACAGATTATGTATTTTATGTGGGTCATGAGAAGGTGTGTTTTCAAGGGAACTGCTGATAATTCTGTTATCAATATTGTCTGAGAGTGAGAGTTTGGCCTTCAGAGACATTACATATGTACATTTCCCACACACTGCACTATACTGTTTGAGCAATAGATGGTCATCAGGCTGTACTGGATTGTTCCTGCACTGACAAAAGGTACCCATCCCAATCACAAAAAATGTGGGAATGTGCTGGTTCCTGGTTTTGACAAATCTGATTTTGAGGGCAGAAAGGTCACTACCTGTTGAAGTAGGTAGCTGGGTTTTATTCTGGAGTAGAGGAGTGAAGGTACTTGCTGGGGAAGGTGGTTTGGGGTGTCTGCTTACTTGTAGGGAGGTACCTTAGTTATCTTGGGCTGGGGGAAACTACTATACTCAGCACACCTTACTGCAGCTTTGTGCTTATTTTTTGCACAGTACAGTTCACAGTGGCTATGGGTATAGGGTACTGAAGTCAGTTTAGCTTGGTAGGCTTCTTATGGAAGAAAGCTCTTCCACACACTACTCACTGTTGAGTGAGTCCTACTGCAGTGGTGCGCCGAATGTAGTTCAATGCAAGTTATAGGAGAACAGTTAAATTCAGTAAATCAGTCAAAAAGGCAAAAACTCAAGCCAGTGGAGCTCTGGGACACAGATACTGCAGGAAATCATAATAGTCTCACTACTGTGAATCTAAACTCCAAGTCTATGGCAGCAGACCAGACTAAAGTTACAAATAACTATTCTTTTGACTTGAAATGAGACAAGTGGCCAAAAAATGAAGAAATAAATGTATCAAAGGTTGAGTGTAAGTACAGCTTAAATATATTATGCAAGCCTGAAAATGTATAAAACAGAAGCTACCTCAAGCTTTAACAGTCTAAGGGGGAGAATTCCAGTTTGATCTGTCAGTACAATGTGAAAAGAGCAGAGCAAATAAGACAGGGATGAGTGCTACCCAAATTTGGTAGATGGATGGTGAGTCTGAGCTATGTCAGGAAACTAATGGTTATACCCCTGTTGATATTACGCTGCTTAGGGAACTAGCTATCAGAGATGTTTGGCAGGATGGGAGCCAGCTATCTGATGAATTCAGAACTGAACCAGTAGTCACCTTTCTAACAAAATTTTAGCATGCATATGAAGACAATCAAGCACTGCTAGGTAGGTGATTCTTTTCATAAACAGAGTGGAATTAGACTCCCTCTAATAACACTATGCTTCATTAAATCCCTTTACATTAGAGTATCGTCAAGTGCAAACTGTTCTAGAGGATGGTGACCAAAATTGCACTGGATCTATCCCAAAAGTAATAGTAATGGAGCTTAGTATGCTTTCTCCAAGAAAAGAAGGGTTAAGTGTGACATAACAACAACATATGTATAACAAGAATCAGCAAGGTTCAGTGATGGCACTGTTTAGACCTAACAGAGGTAAAATGACAGGAGGGCACAGTGTGAAGATGAAGAAAGATGGCTAATGAGTAATTCAGAAAAGTGCTTTCTCAGTCTGAGGGTAACAGTAGCAATGGAAAGGAAGTCATATGTGGTAGGAAATTCAGCAATTCACAAAATAAATACAAAGGTATCTAAATGGAACAAGGGTGAAATATGCTATTAGGCAGAAAAATCGGGTCTATATTAGAACACGGAACGTTCAAAATTTCAAGTGTTCTAATATCGACCTGTTTTTAGCAAACGCTGAAAATATCGAAGAAACAGAAAACCGATTTTTTACTAGGGAAAGAATTCAGTTGTCCGTTTCTGTTGCTTCGATATTTTCAGCGCTGTGGTGGAAAGTCTTGGGTCAGGTTCAGGTAAGTGTGCGATTGTGTGGACGTGAGGATTAGAGCGGGCTAGGTGAGTTAGGGTTAGGGCGCGGGTCAGGTAAGTGTGCAATTGTGTGGATGTGAGGGTTAGGGCGGGGTAGGTGTGTTAGGGTTAGGGCGCTGGTGAGGTGATTGTGCGATAGTGACGGACCTTAGGGTTAGGATTTGGGTTAAGGTAAGTGGATAGTTAGTGGTGTATGTATAGTTTAGTGTAGGGTTAGGTGTAAGAGTTTAGGTGTATGAGTGTGGATTGCTGTTTGTTTGGTGTGCTTGTGTTGTGTGTATGTGTTTTGGAACAGCAAATTTTTTCCCTAGGAAAAAATTCGCTGTTCTGTATGTTCGATGTTTTAAATTTTCGATTCATAGGGTTCGATATTAGAACACTCAAAATTTTGAATGTTCGGTGTTCTAATATAGACTCGAAAAATCTATAGCTTTCATATGGTAGGGACCTAAGATATTCACAAGTTTCAAGAAGTTATTCACAGTAATTAATTAATTAAATATTATGTACTTACTAACGTGTTTGTTAAAAGGCCACTATGGTTAGGAAGTGAAAACAATTATATCTTTATCATCCATGCTGTACCAGTATCCCTGCATTTGTCTAAGCTGTTATTATTGTTTTATAATTTTATTTGTCCCAAAATGAGATTCAAATATATTAATTTTCCAAATAGTTGTTCTTAAGAAATATACCCTGCACATATATAAGGCCCAGGCTCATGTCTTTCCCCAAATTCAGTTTGTGTGTCTGGTGGTCTGATGGCTGTTAATACTTCTTGGTCCTACTCTACAAAGCCAGTCACCATCCCCACTTGATGGGGAGCAGTAGATCCCCTCCTGGGCAGCCTTCTGTGCCTCTGATTACCATTCCTGGTGTCTACTAGTAGAGTTCTTTTTCACAACCTGGGTACCTCACATATGTCCAGACACCCCCATCCCTCTTTGGGTTGATTTTTGTCAGAATACCATTGGCAGTGACTAGGACTCTCTGAACTGCATTTCTCTATAGTCTCTGCTGGATCAGTTAGTTGTTTGGGGTTTGGCAGCAATGTGTATCTAACATCACCTCTAGCAGAAATGAACACACTCCCATACCCTGTAAATTCCCAGTGCCCCAGTAGCCACTCTCCCAGTACAGAGCAAGTGAGCAAAGAGCCTGCTGATCTCTTCAGTCACTTTCAGTGTTCACACAAACCATCAAGGTCTGATTATTTTTAAAGTAGAAAACGTGTCCATTCCAGCTAGGTTTTTCTCCATTTTACAACTTCATTTGGATGTGGCTTAGAATCTAAGCATAATTAGATTCACTTTGTCATACTTTGATATACAGAAAAAATGCCAAGGTAGCTGCAAAAAGCAAGCATTTTTATTATTATTTATTTATATTTGTTGACTAGAGTAGAACACTGATCTTAACGGACTATTTTCAGGCTTATCCTAGGGTTACACGGAATTTCCAAACACATCAAAATAACACATACACTCACAGTATAATGCTATTATTGCATACAGACTATGTGTTTTTAAACCATTCTAATCAGATACATAGTAGTAATAGTATATTTGTATCGCTGATAGCTTTAGAAGTTTAATTTAAAGTACATTAATGGCAGTGTGACTCAGAACCCCAGGATGGTATATAGATCACAGTGATCATTACATTTACCTTACATTCCCCTTCATAAGCATTGTTGTTCTGTACTTTGATCAGAGCTGTAAATCAATAAGGCAAAACCACAATATGCACCAACAACACAGTGATGTGCAAAAAGTTGCAAAAGTCACTATGATTTCCAGCAATGTAACAAAACAACCTCCGCTAAAACTGGCATATGCAGCTTTGTAGACTAATTCCTGACCTCAGTCACATTTGACCTATGTTTGCTCATGGGAAATGGTGAGAATCCAGGTGGGAAAGATGACCTACCCATGATTGATTGTCTCCGTGTCTTTCACTCAGCTGTCACTGGCAGCATCTGAGCAGCAGTTTAATATGACCTAAGTTACAAATCCATCTTTATGCTATGACTTCATTTAAACATTGGTGAACTTCATTCCTATAGCAATGCTTTACCCAAAGCTACTTAGGCTATGATATATTTCCGGAGTGCTCATTATTATTGCTATAAAATGTATTCCTGAACCCTAGTTAACCCTGAAAAGGAAATGAAGAAAGAATTTAAAACATAAAATGATGTTTTATATATCCCTAGTGTACTACAATAATAGCTTTAAAGTCAAATATTCAACTGCTTTAAATGTACTGCAAGTTGAATTATATAGAGTGAAATATAAACCATTCTAACATGTTACCACAAATACATTTTAAACAAAATGTTTCACAATATATATATAAAACATTTTCATGCTGAAGGCCTGTGTGTTACTATCATAAGCAAAAAGGAATGAATGTCAGTGTAACAAGACATCTTTTGTTGTCAGGCTTGCAAATATTAAGATAAAAGTTGTTCATCATAGATTATTTTTTAAATAAAATAAGCCTTAATTTTATACAGTAATGAGGGAAGTAAGAATGTCTCGATAAAATTAAGCCATACATTTAATATCAGGAATTATGTTTTCTAGTATGTACCTATGCATATGTATTTGTCTTATGATAACATTTAGCCGGACAATATAAGGTGTCTACGAATAAAGCCACATCATGTGAGATAACTATATTAGTCTATCGTATTCTTTCAACAAGGTGCCAAAGAACCCCACAAGGAATCGGATTGCTGTGTCTGGGCAGAATAATTACTGTTAACATATGCTTAGTGGCTCAAGCTGATCATTAATGAGCTGTGAGTCATCACCCACTTAATTACAGCTTGCTGCACAAATTAAGAGATTTACTGCTCATTAAAAGAAAATGAATTATTATTACTTTTTTCATTGTGTGTCACATGTGCCATTTCTTATCAGTTGTGAGGCCCTAATTTGTTAATATGTTATCACTACTGATAGTGTAACACCTAATTTCAATGATATCCTCCTGTATTGAAAAATAAAGTGAAAGATAATTTACGTGTATACAGAATTGTTGTTATATCTCTGTGACAATGCCAATATTATTTGGCGTCGAAATAAATATCTGTATCACCAAAGAGAACAACTCTTAAGGAAAGAGAACATTTTAATAGCAGGATGTATGTAGTAGTATTCATTGCGCTCAAGTGATTAAAAGTCAGAATAAGGCTTGTCATTCTTCCTCAATGTTGCTTGCCATCAAATGGTAATACCGATTTCCTGCTATGAAGAGCTGACAAATCCCCCCCAAACATGGAACTGTACATTAGTTGCAGTCAGAGAAGCTCATGATTTATGAGCCTCCTCACAGAGACCATGGTTGCATTAAACTGTGATTGTGTAAAGCAGTGCCGTGAGCATCTTACGGAGGTGACTGGGTATCCTTACCTCTGATGGTCAATATGGCATAAGTTTTCTCAAAGTAAGAATTACAGGCTTGTCATCCTGTATATGTGGGAACATCAGGAATTTCCTTAGAAATCAGTACAGTAAACTCTCAGTTATCCGGAACTCAAGCAACCAGAACTCTCAAGCAACCAGAAAAAGAAAAATCAAAGAAATACAGTACAATTTTCATGTGTTGCACTCCCCCCCCCCCCCCGACAAACATACCTTACGTTTTTAGAGTTTTAGAGTTTTAAAACAGAAGATACGAATAAATTCCTCTCTCCCCAACCTATGAACAAGTCAAACCAAACAAATAGTATAGGGAACAGTATTAGCTAGGCCTTTTTTTTAATAGTAACTCTCAAACAACCAGAAACTACAGTTATCCAGCATCTTCCAATCCCCATGGGTGCCAGTTAACCAGGAGTTTGCTGTACTCTGCTCATAGGAATTCTGATGTACACCTCCAGAATGTAAAAGTACAGAGTGCCAATAAATCATCAGTTCTGATATGGCACACAAGTACAACATCGCTTCATGCCAAAACCATAACAGAACCAATGTGTCAACCTAATCATGCATTCTTAAGACATCAGTTCCACCATATCTAACAATGAAGGAATGAAATAACCATTGATGTCTATTGAAATACTCATGTCACAACAAGAACAATAAGAAACAGCTAAAACAAACCCAGAGATTTTGCACCACTTACAGTTCAAATATGGATTTTCATTTTATAATTAATCAGGTGCAGCTTTATGAAAACATCCTGTTTTAATAAAAGATCACAAAAGCAGTTATACTTTAATGATATATCACATAATTTAAGAATAAGTACTACAGGGGCTGGCATTGTAGGTTGGTGGTTTAAGATGTTGAAGTGAAGTTGATGTTCTGACCTGTTAACCTGACTGATTCCCAAAACCTCCTACTGTATGCTGTGAACAACCGAGTAAGTCTTTTAAACAAAACCAAAGCTTCTGGATGACATGTAAAAAAGAAGCACTTCTGGCTAACTGGTTTTATCTGCTCAACAAAAACTTTATACAGATATATAATATGACTATATACAAAAATGTTTCTGACTGAATAACATTACTTTTGTGAGCCTAGAAGATCCTGGCACAAGCACACTGTAATGCAATCACAAGTCCTTAGCAATTGCCAGGAACAAAAAAAAAAAAAAACGAATATCTAACCAATTAGAATGAAGTTGGAGTTTAAATTAAAAAGTACAAAGTGCAACTAAAATATGTCTGCAGATAACCTGAACTTTTACAGTGACACAAGACATGACAGAACTACTATTTATCCAATGCTTATATGAAAAAGAAAAAAAAACAACTCAGGAAACTACAAAAATTCTTTAAATAAAAGCAATAAAATAAATTCAAACAAAACTATAGAAAATATAACAACATGCAGGGAAAAACTCTAAAATAGTTAAGACAGCACTCTAAGGAAAACTTAATGGGTTGACATACTTGGATATATGGGATCATAGGAAGTTACTAGGCTACTGATCCTAGGGCCCTTACAAGCCTAGCCAGGTTTTACCCTTATTTCCACAGTCAGCACATATGAGGGACATAGGTGGAACTCCTGGGGTGAATTTATGGTTACCCATCCAATCATCCAGATTGCTTTTGAAGACGGCCATTGAGGTGCTCTGCTTGACATGAAGTGGGAGTCTGTTCCAAAGGTGTGGCAACCTCTGGGAGACAAATTTGTCCCTTCAGCAGGTCCTGTTAATGTCACATACCAGGTTAAGTCTATTAGAGCGAGTAACCCATGTACCATTTGACTTACGGATATGCAGCATTTCCAATAAAGCAGGATCATAGACTGCCTTGTATGCAAGGCATAGATCGCCTCTGAATAGTCTGTATGAAAAAGAATAAAGTGATGGTTAAGTTAAGGTATATATGGGCCCCTATCAGTTGACCAAGTTTTCAGAAACTCAAAATTCATATTGTCATAACCGTATGATCGATTTTTTGAAAACCCAAACTTTTGAATGCAGATTGAACTACAGTGTGGATCAGGAAATGTGTCCTTTCTCTCAATGTAGTGTGATCTTGAGTTGGTATATATAATATGCAAGTGGTGTGGGGGTGCAGGGGGGGGCTTGCCCCCTTGCAAAAATTTAAGAAAGGTAGATTTTTTTTTTTGAGGTTCAAGTTTTTGGAAAGTCATTCATATGGTCTCAACCATATGAATTTCAAGTTTCTGAAAACTCAAGCATCTGACATAAACATATATCTGCTTTTGGTCAACTAAACAGATAGTCAACAGCTGTGTAAAATAGCACAATTCTTGTGGCTTGGGAATATTCCCTTTCCCCATCTTTCTGCAGTTTCGGAGTTGGTATGTATAATTAGCAGAGGGTGTAGGGGGAACAGTGGTGCCTGTCCCCCTCAAAAAAACAAAGAAAACAAGGGGATTATGCAAATACCTACAGAGCAGATACAAAACTAGAAGGTAAGCTTAACAAAAATAGATGATTACCCATGGGAGGAAGGTTAGCTAGTAATGTGGGTCAGCCTATATATGCACGTGGCACTACATAAGCGGTTCCACAGAATGATAGAGATCTGTGGTGAAATGGTAGAATTGTGAAATGAAAGTAGATAAGTACTCGAGAAGAACAAAACCCAATATAACTGTCCTGTTGAAGCTTCCAGAAGTATCGGGCCTGAATGTGGCTTATCTCAAGAACATCTCCAAACTATATCTTTGTTTGGAGACATACATACAGATAAAGTTATGAAGAACTCTAAGGAGGCCTAGTGGCATAAAGAAGAATCAATTAAAAAGGGGAAATAAGCACAATCTGATTGGTTTTATGGAGTGAATGTAATATGGTTAATGCAAGGGAAGTACACGGTAGGAGGACAAAGACAAAGGGTCGTATTCTATGTGATGTACTGTGGAAAATAGTACTAGTGATACAGTGAATCCAACTTTCAGGAATTTTGCACATACAAATGTGGTCGAGATTCAATAATGTACAAGTGCAAGGCTCCTTTTCAGTCAGCTCCTAGTATTTGTTGAGTTACCTTTAATATAATCTGAGTTAGCAATTGCTATGTTGAGATGTCCAGGAGATGGACTCTTTTTAAAAAAGGCACTATGGGTATAGCTCAAAGTTTTAACCAGAAGGCAAAAGCCAAGGTAGAGAGGCACAAGCTACTACTGGGAAAACAGGAAGAATAGCCAGCCATTGCCTTTACACTAATGCAGACTGGATCCCTTTAGAATTACACCAACTAACAAGCAAACTTTTAATGCCAGTCATTTTGCTTTTGACTCAAGGCATTGTTCTTGGAGATGTCAAAATGCTGTCCAAGGCTAGTGTTTTCACTGCTTTGGATGCAAACATAGCAAACTCCATCACATCTTTCTGCATGTCCCTCTGGGAGGAGTACCTAGGATTGCTCACCTTCACTTGAGTAAATCCTTACACCAGAGAGACAGCTTACTTTCTCTCTGGTCTTGTCCAGCATAGTGAGGGTAGAGCTGGTGTGCTTAACTGTGGAGTCATCAAAAACCTGGACATTATCACAGGTGATTTCAAAGGTTGTGGACCTTAATGGTTTATGTTAGAAGTTATGGTTAGTCTTGGAAGCAGTGATGGAGGATGGATGTTGGGGCTGTAGGTGTTGTAGTTGAGCAAGGTGGCAGAGGTCTCTTTGTATGGAACCGCAGAGGTGGGGGAAGGATTTCTTAGCTACTTCAGCATAATATAGGGTAGGACAGGTTGCATGGTGCTTACTGACTGCAAGTTGATGTGAGAGATTAGACAACAACCAAAATAAATACCTATCTCTCTCTCTGACACACACACACACACACACACACACACACACACACACACACACACACACACACACACACACACACACACACACACATACTGTATCAGTGTTAAGTAGCAGACTCACTTATTGTTAAGCAAGAAAAAGTTGTTACAATGTATCAACATGCCAAGTGCAAGTGAGCTGATCACAGAAGGGGACAGAGCAGGCTGAGATTCAGTGCTACTGGTGAGAGGTAATAGGCAATGTAGGTAAATGGACTGATATGAGCAGCAGTTCTAGTTGGGTATAGACAAGGTAGGTTAATGGACCAACATGATTAGGTACTAGATGGCACAGATAGGAAAAACTACTTTTAGTTATTAGCAGGCATAAGGTTCAATCTCTTAGTTATGGAAGGGAGTGCTAAGTTTTTCCAACTGCAAGGTCGTAGCAAGTTAAACAGAGTTTAAAGTTCTATCTACCTTCAGTGTAGATTTATTTACTATAAGCTCCAGATAAAGTGGAATGTATAACAATCTGTTATCAGCATAATTTCCATTAAAGTGCAAGCAATGCAAATAGAGTTAACAGTGGCTATAGTTAACTTTAGTGCAGCAGTAAAGACAATTAATCTGTGAACCTGCAAGGAAAAGTACAATAACAACTCATGGAAGCAATGAATCACAACCCTGAACAGGATGCTATGTAAAAAACAAAGTCTATGTAAAAATTTCAGTCAACGACCACATGTAAGTGAAGCTTTAATGATCAGCCACATTTGCTATCTCCTTGTGATTCTACTATAGGTTCATAGGTTCATAGGTTCATACTAGGCTATCTGCCCTAGGGCATTTATAAGCCTAGCCAGAGTATGTTTGGCTTTCGCCACCCATTTTAAATTAATTTTGCTATGCCCTTTTTCGAGGTTAGTATACTGTGCCTCTGTCTAACAGTGACACAGAAGTGATACCCGGGGTAAACCTACGATCTCCCATCCACTCATCAAGATTCCTCTTGAAGAGAGTCAATGAGGGACTCTGCCTAACCTGGACTGGGATTTTATTATAGAGTGAAGGGAGCCTCTGAGTTATGAATCTGTCCTTCCAGCATGTCCTATTTATTTCAGTGCTGAGGTTCAAGTCTCTCGAACGTGTAGCTCAATTGGATTTGGATTTTTTGAGGTGCAGCATGTCCCTTAATTCCAGGTTGGACATGGCTTTATACGTCAGGCACAGTTCTCCTCTGAGCAGGCGGTATGCCACTGAGTAGAGCTGGAGTTTCTTTAACTGGGCAGCATATGGTATCTGTTTGAGCCCTTTGATCCTCTTGGTGAGGTACTTTTGGGGTCTTTCCAGTTGCTGCAGGTGTTTGGTAAGGTACATCCCAAAAGGGGCATTGTACTCGATTATGGGCCTGATGAGGGATGAGTAAAGAGGCACGATGACCTCCCCTAATCTAGATGTGAATCCCTTCATGATTAGGTGGGCTATATAAAATGTTTTTCTAACCACTTTGGCCACGTGGTTGTCAAATGAGAGATTGCTGTCAACTTGGGTCCCCAGGTCCCTAATTACTTCTTCTGTACTTAATGGATTACCACCTATGTGGTAATTTGTGGGCACTTTGTTTTTGCCAAAGGGGATGACTATACACTTTTGGCTTTAGCTTGAGGCCATGGCTCTGGCACCAGTTGTCTGTTTCTATGAGGCCCTTTTGGAGGATGCTTGTGTCGGCTGGAGAGTCGATTATGGCACCCAGTTTGCAGTCATCTGTGAACTTGGTCAGCCACAGTCCTTCTGTGTTGGCCTGTACCTCCGAGAAATATATACCGAACAAGAGAGGTCCCAGGACTGAGCCTTGCGGGACGCCACTTGTAACTGGTTTGGAGTCCGACATGGCTCCAGCAATTCTAACCATGTGGGTTCTGTCCTTAAGCCAGTTTGCAACCCATCTAGTGACATAGGGGTTTATATTTAAGCTGGTGAGCTTATCTATAATGCCAGAGTGGGGTATTGTATCGAAGGCTTTTGCGAGCTCCAGGTAGGCTGTGTGGACCACCTTCCCTTCGTCAATGGCCTTGGTGACTGTTTCAAAGAAGTTGACCAGGTTTAAGAGGCAGGATCTGCCCTTAACAAAGCTGAACTGGGTAGGATCCAGTGTCTGTAGGTCCCCAATATCTTTATTTATGAGGTCCATGATGATCCTTTCCATAGCTTTGCAGACCAAGCTAGTCAGGCTTATGGGGCATTAGTTTCCAGGGTCCGTTGAGGCACCACCTTTGTGGAGAGGGACCACTGTTGCTGTACGCCACTCTTTGGGTACATATCCTGTAGTAAGGCTGAGATTGAACAGTAGTTTTATGTTTGGGTTTAGCTCTTCTTGGAGTTCATGTAGGACGCAGTCTGGTCCCATTGTTGCTGTGTTTTTTGCTTTGGAGAGGGCGGCTCTTACCTGAGCATCTGAGATGTCAGGGGGGCAGCACTCTGCTGGGATAGATATTTGCCCTTTTGGGGGGGGGAGAAGTTTGCGCTGAACCTGTCAGCTAGGATGTTGGCAATGTCTGTGGGTTTGGTTGATTTTTTTGTCATTTTGGACTAATTCTGAGCATATCTGGGAATTCCCACCCAGGTTCCTAACATAACTAAAGAAAGCTTTGTGATTATCCTTAGTGTCCTGTGCAATTTTTCTCTCAAAGCTGGCCTTAGATGATTTTATGAGTGCCCGTAGTTTTTTGCTAACACTGATCAGAGATGCCTTCCCTTTTTGGGATTTTGCTCTATCATGTAGTAGCTTCCTCCTTCTATTGTATAGTTTGTTTATGGCTGGGGTCCACCAGACAGGACGCCTGCCTTTGGAGGATTGGGTCTTGGTTTTATTTGGGATTGCATGATCCATGCATTCCTGAAGGTGTTCATAGAATGCATTTATAAAGGATTCTGCGGTCTGGGCCGTATTTTCCACAGGCCCGGGGGCTTTGAAAGATTCCACCTCAGTTTTGAGGAGTGTGAAATTTGCTTTAGAGAAGTTTTTCACTGTGGTTTTCTGGGCAGGGGGTGGGGTCAGAATGTGAATATCCAGTGAGATCAGTTTATGGTCTGATCTTACCAGTGAGGGATACACTTCTGGTCTGGAGCATAGAATCCCCATGTTGGTGATGATCAGGTCCAGTATGTTTTCCGCTCTTGTGGGAGTGGTAACAAGTTGTTCCATAGCATTTGAGTTTATGAATTCTAGGAACCTTTGGGCTAGGGTGTTGGAGCTAGAGTAATGCTCCCAGTCTATGTTTGGGTAGTTGAAGTTGCCCAATATAATGGTGTTTGGAGAGACCTTCATATTTTCCAGTGTTCTCAGGAAGGCTGAGTGGGGTTCCTGGGTTTGGGAGGGTGGTCTGTAGCAGGCTATAAACAGGAAGGCAGTTTTACCCACTGTTAGTTGCACATGGATAGTCTCTGATGCTTCGTGCTTTGCCACCAACCTGGAGGTGTGGGTATATTTGATGAATATCGATACTCCCCCTCCTTTTGTGGTTCGGTCCAAGTTTTGGGGCTGAAAAGCATGGTATGAGGTATAACCTGGTAGTGCTGGGGTGCTCTCGGAGCCCTGAACCAGGTTTCTGTTACTGCACAGATATCGATGTTCTCCATGCT
Source organism: Protopterus annectens (assembly GCF_019279795.1). Lineage (NCBI taxonomy): Eukaryota > Metazoa > Chordata > Ceratodontiformes > Protopteridae > Protopterus > Protopterus annectens. The sequence continues at coordinate 568,070,201 of NC_056728.1, read as the reverse complement.
AAGGAGAGTTTCAAGTGCATGCATCTTGAGGTTTAGACTTCTGGCGTTGAGTAGCATTACTCTTAGTTTCTTATCCCTTGTGATACCTATGGAGGTGGGTTTGTCTTTTGAGCCTTGCCTAAAAAGGCACTATGGGGGTAGCAAGAGCCTTTGCCAATATCCGAAAGCCCAGTGGTGACAGGTGCAAGCCGTCCCTAGTGAAGCATCGTGGCTTGTCGAGCATATCATCCCAGGCTGACAGGCATTGGATCCCCTTTGAATGACACCAGTACTTAAGCCAATTGTTGAAATTGATCATCTTGTCTTCATATTGTGGCATCATTCTTGGTGAGGGTAAGATGCTACTCAAGGTCAGGGTCATACCGGCCTGGGCTACATGCTCAGAGAGCTCCTCTATGTCTCTTTTCATGTAGTCCAGGGAGGTACGTCTCAGGTCATTCACACCAGCATGGACAATGACTGAGTCATATTTGTACTTGCCTTGGAGTGACCTGAGTGCTTGTGTTATGTGGTGGATCCTAGCACCCGACAGGCTGCTCACCATGACCTTCTCCTTGTTCAGCCTGGTGAGCAGGACGTCAGTGTGCCTGATGATAGAGTCACCTATTACAAGTGTATCAGGTGTGTTGTTTAGCATTAAGGGCTGTGACTGTTCGGCACACTAGCTTTGTGAGATATGTGTTGCACGTGTTTTGTTTTGGGGTAGCGGTTGCTTGGGTGTCTGCTTTGGAGGTCTCTGCTGCTTAGGCAGATCTTTATTTAGAGCCTCCGAGTATGTTTTTGTGTGATTATGTGTTTGGTTTGCTGTCGTGGTAGGTCTATGTGAGAATGGAATTGTAGTGAGTGTGGTTTCCTTCTCCTCCTGACTGGTTATGCCAGTACTGAGTTGAGAGAGCTTAGCCTCCAGTTTGGCTATATGGTTGAATCTCTCACGTGTTGGAATTTGTTGGGAGGAGGAGAGGGTTGTCTGTGTACATGAGGCAGTTGTAACATTGCCTCAAGATTCCCAGGTTCACCAGCTGGACCGGAGAGGAGATTGAAAACTGACCTTTGGACATGCTAGAATAATATTGGGAATTCCTTTATAATTGAAAACAAGGGCCAATGGGGAGTGAGGGTGTAGTGCTTTTAATTTTTAGTGCTGACTTATATAATTGCTTTAGTGAGCAAGTGCCAGGTAACTTAAGTGCAATGTGTTACAGGTAACTTAAATGCAAAAACGACAAACAGTAACTTTCTTTCAAGTGAAACAAGGAAATAAGTACAGTAAGCAATGCAGATATCACTAGGGATCCACAGAAGTGCTGAGAAGCCGCGTTTTAGGTGGAATTAGCGTTCCAGGGAAATAACAAGCAAACAAACAACAAGCATACAAACAAAGCTAGATTCAGCAGGCCTGGATCTAGTCTATGCTACAGCAAACAAGGTGTACCAATTTCAGTAAGAAACAGTTCAAATATGCAGGCACTATAAACCTTTAACCAGAAATTCCCAGCTCAAAAGGGCAGAGTCCAGCCTCTCCTCCCACAAGAGTGCAGACCACGAACCCTCTTAATGTAAAATAACTGGCCTGAAAGCCCAAGTGCGTAAACCAGAATTAATACACTTTTAGAATAACAGACACTGAGCCCTCAATCAGCAGTTCCCAACTTAGAAGGATGTAAGCTACCTGTTCTGCCACTACAGTGCAGAACACAAACCCTCTCAATGTAAAACAACTGGTCTGAAGCCCAAGTGTTGAAACTAAAAGGCTTAGAATGAGTTACACCAAGCAGTAATAAATACAACTGAGTACTTTTAAGAGGATGCAAAAGCAAAATAAAGTAGGAAGAAACACAAGTACAGTAAAAGCAGATGAATTTTTTTTTTTTTTTTTCAGAAAAGTAGCAAAAGCAGTAGTAAATACAATTCTCATGCAGTGCAAGCTGGCACACTTGAATATGTAGCAATATTAGTCCACACACAGTTTGAAAAAATGTAATTAAATTAAAAAGGACTAAAAGCAAGTGCAGAAAGGGTTAATTCGGTAGAATGCGGTAAAGAGATGGGCCTGGGGGAGTGTCTTAGATCAAATCTACAGTGGGGCGGGCACTGCAAAAGCCACCAAATTTAAACTACAACCAAAACTGGGAGGGGGGTTGGGGAAAAACAGTTTCAACACAGATGTGAGGAATGTGCAAATTATAAAGCCAAAAAATATATACTGTTCTCTCTCTCTCTCTATATATATATATATATATATATATATATATATACAACAGATATCTAAGCAAACAATTTAGCTCTATAATACAGAATAACACAGAAAAGTATACTCAGCTCTATATATTTGCAGATAGTTCTGTAAGGCTGTCTCTCAGACTAAGGTTCCAGTTTGAATGCAGATTGTTAATTAACAGGACACACAACACTAGCTCAATTATATAGCTAAAGACAAGGCAGGAAATGAGGGGGGTGGGGAAAAAGTTTCAACACAGATGTGAGGAATGTGCAAATTATAAAGCCAAAAATATATACTGTTCTCTCTCTCTCTCTCTCTCTATATATATATATATATATATATATATATATATATATACAACAGATATCTAAGCAAACAATTTAGCTCTATAATACAGAATAACACAGAAAAGTATACTCAGCTCTATATATTTGCAGATAGTTCTGTAAGGCTGTCTCTCAGACTAAGGTTCCAGTTTGAATGCAGATTGTTAATTGAGCAGCAATTATTAAAACTAAAGACAAGAGAGCAAGGCAACAAACAGTCAGCAGTTAATCTGGAAAAATTGTAATGCTAATAGCAACAACTGATAGTGCAGCAATATAACAAACTTCAAAGTAAAATATTGACAACGGAATATCAACAACTGAATTATTAAATAACAAACAGTAAAAATTGTAACTGAATAGCAGCAACTGAACTAATCAAACATCAACAACTGAACAGCCAAAGCAGTGCAACAATAGAAGGAGGCAGTAGGTGATAACTAAAGCAGAGAATAGGGAATGGAGTGTTTACCTATAGTAGATCAGACATGTTTATCTTGGGGTTAAGGTCAGTAAAAACACAGTGCTTACCTTTTGTTGTAGTTGAGTATATCTCGGAGATAAAGCAAATGAAAACTAAGTGCTTGGGAAACTGATAGTTCTGGGAAGGTTTACAAACAAGAGTTAATTGGGGGGGTTGCACACATACGTGACTAGTTAATGGGGGGGAGGGTAGAGCAGGTGACTCCTAATCAGTTTTCTTACTGGGTCTCAATAGTTGATTTTTGTAGCGGAGGAGCTCAGTTTGACTGCTGATGGTATATAGAAAATATATTACCAGAGCACAACACTGACCTTAGTGCAATTTGTCCTAACCTAAGGCCTTCAGTCTGAATTCATTCTCTATCTTCCTCCTTCTTGGATAAGACACAGAAATGTCCAGCTTATGATAGGTTAGCAGAACAGGAAGTTTACTGGTGCAGCCATCCTCTGTAAACAGAAATGGAAAACAGGCAACAGCCAGTCAAAATGTCCTCAGAAGGCAATCCCATGCAAGTCTGGAAGAGACAAAACAAAGTACTACTGCTCCTTCTCTGACAATGAGCAGTAAGCATGTCAGTAGTGCACCCACAAAAACAAAGTCATGCTAGTCCCAGACATCACCCAGGTGTAGAAGCCCTTACCCAGATAAAACATGAGTTCATGTATTAGTTCCTCCTCTGCTCTCCTCCCTTCTTGGCTGATGCACAGAAATGTACAGGTTATATGATGAAAGAGATGGAAATGCACAGCAAATAAAACACAAGAGGCCTTGGCTCCTTTATCTCCATATTGTTGTAGACCTCTCCCATTCTGACATGTATGTGGCTGTATATTGTAGTCAGTTAAGTGCAAGAGGACTCGGTAACAAGATCAGCAGTTTTGTGTTGTCTTATTTATAGTGTTTGCCTCTCTTATGCCACCATTTCTCCTTTTTGATATGACTGGTAAAGTATTAAGTCTATGATTGCACATTTTCCTTCTTCTGGTACTATGGAATGATAATGTACACAGGCACACATACACACACACACACACACACACACACACACACACACACACACACACACACACACACACACACACACACACACACACACACACACACACACACACACACACACATACACACACACATACATAAAGATGGGGTGGTCAAGCAAACATTTAATTCAGTGGCTTAGAAAGTGACTGACTAAAATTCTGATCACTTTTGCACCCCTTTTGCTAGACAGTGAATGACCTATATTTTCACTTGAATTCTTTGCATTGATTCACACATTTCTTAACCTATGACTGGAAAAACACATCTCAAAATTGCTATTATGACTGCTTCAGTGCCATCCTTCAGAGTCAGTGGGTACTGTAGTTTGACATTGCTGGATCATACCTTGGGTATGCATGGCTACTCAGTGCATTGCAATGTATCAAAACGGTGTTCTCCGTGGCATGGTTTCTATAAACCACTCAGCTCCACAAGGAAAGAGAAAAAACACTGAGTTTTTATCACTTTGATCAATGGTACATTTTTCATGTTAAATGTATTCATTTCTACTACATGCAGTTCTAACTGGTTGTAATTCCCTAAACTGGACAATCCATCTAGTGGAGGGAAGTTTAATTAGTACCAGTACATAAATCAGAAGCAGACAGAGGGATGTTTAATTAGTACCAGTACATGAATCAAAAGCAGAAGCTGTGGTGGTGTAGCGGTAGCATTGTCGCCTCACAGCAAGAGGCTCTCCCGTTCGATTCTCGGCTGGAGCACCTTCTGTGTGGAGTCTGCATGTCCTCCCTGCAGTCGAGTGGCATTCAAAAGACATGCATGCCAGGGCGTGCCTTCGTTGAAGGTTGGGCATCGGGCTGGCACCTCAGCACCTAAAATTCTACTGCCAATCATTAGCGGACCGGAGTTCTGCTGTGGCGCCCCTTAACCAGGAAAGCCAAAAGAAAAACAACATAAATCAGAAGCAGCTCAGAGAAACACGGTGCATGCTACTGTTTAACTCCTGCCTGAGCTGCCTTCTCTTCAATTCATAATTGCCAGAAGATTATGCTGAGGTTTTTTGTCATTAAAAGAATATACCCTCCAGCTTTGCAGTTCTGTTATTCATGTTATAAATACTATATTGCAGTGAGACATGTTCAAAAATATGCCTGTTGCAGGTGATTTGGTGTCAGTAGTTCTGTATAATGTATTCTATTGGACCAAAAAATAGACACCCATTTAGAGTTGTTCTAAACCAGATAAAGGGGTGATTGTAATATATGGCTATGAATTCATCCATAGAGTATGCCAAACTAAGAAACAGCTTATGGAAAAATAAAATCATAGCCCTATTTCCCTTCTACCCTACTTAGGTCCTTGCCAACAAAAAACTGATGATGGCACATAACATTTATTCATGTATTTTTTATTTTATTTGTACAAGGTAGGTGAACCAGACAATACGAGTACCTTTTCAGTCAAGACCAGCTCACGGAAAAAGGAATAAACCATTCATGCATTATATACAGTGTAATCCAAGAAAAGGCAGTGCGACATTCCACTACCTTGACAGAATTTAAGGTAGGCACTTGTCAAAGAAGATCTCAGCAGTTCTTAATTATTCACCATTAAAATACCAGCAAATAAGTCAAACAACAAACAAATAAGTACATGGCTGAAAAGACTTCTTTCATTTACCCATTATAATACTTTCTTTCCCAGGAAAGAAAATTGCATTCTCATTACAGTACCTTTACTCTTGCAGAGGTGTATTCAGCCATTAAAATACAATAACTACATTTTTCAGAATCATTGTGTTTCTAGGCATCTGCTTCTAGTCAATAAAAATTCTAAAAGAACTATATGAGTGACCAATAGAATAATCATTTTCATGCTTTAGAATAGCCTGTGATGTTTGGTCCATAATAATACAGATATCGAATTTGCCACTATGAATGGATTTCAGAAAATAGAAATGCTAGAAAATAACAGAATTTAGAACTATGGAATCTGTTTTAGCAACAAGCTTTAAAAGGCAAACTTCAACCATATTCTAGAAATATGAAATTCATTTTAGTGGTCTAAAAGTTATATCAGAGAGTTAAGCTATGAGCTGCTATCAACCTGCATCCCGAAGTCCTGAGTTTGATTCCCTGTGTTTCCACTTGCAAACTATGACTATGAGCAAGCAATGCTCACGGGTCACTCTGAAAAGTGAAACATGTCCAGAAGGCTATCCTGGTTAATACATCCATAAAATAAAAAGAACAAATATAAACTTAGAGAAGTATCAGCTATATTTAACATGTAATATCAGATTGTATGACATGTCTTGTCTAAAGGTGTCGTAAGAATTCCAGATGCTGTACACATAGACCTCCAAATATCTAAATAATTAGTTACAGATGCCAAACTGTGCTGAGTTTTGGCTTACTGAGAAATGGTATAAAAAGTTCTAAAATCTCAAAAGAGAAAACCCCAGGTACCCACAGTCTAGATATAATAGTCTTGTATATCCTAGCCCAAACATGTAACACAGCAGTTAATGTGTAACACACCCAAACACCAGGAAGCTTTGGCCGCATGCCTCGCTTATTAAATACAACAACCTCTGATATTGCAATATGTACTGTCCCACCATTCTCCCCAGCACTCATATATTGGGCATTTTCAAGCCATTTAAGAAGTTAACTCCGACTCACTGAATACAGCATCAGCAATCTAAAAGGTTCAATAATGGCACCAAACCCACACATAATAAATACAATTAACATCTTTTCTATAGGCGACAAGGTCTTTCCATACCTAAGTATAGCAGATATTGACCACGTCCCTTCTTTACTATATATATATATATATTGGCTCCATTGCTGTATAACCGTGAGCAAAGGGAAGCAACCTGCAAGGGTAAAAATATTAGCAACATGAACTATGATCTTCCAGTAAAATAAATGCACAGAAAATGTATCAGGGACAGGCAACTTTTGGGAAACAGGGTATTGGTCAGTGTTGTCAACCATTTAGTTGTTTAATCACATAAATGAACACTGTGCATTTTTATGCAGTGTTTATCTTAGGCTCTAGTTTTCTTACTTTGCTGTCTTATGGTCCTAACCTACAGCCTAGAAGATATGATACCAAATTCACCACATTCAGTCAAAAAAAAAAACAGCTTACAAATATATAAAATTTAGTCAGTGACTGAAAGAGCACTGTACTTATGGCCAGCTGAATTACAGTGAATTAGCACATATGTTTACAGTATGCATATACTCAAGCCTTTAAGTGTTACAAATACAATGTGTGTAGAAAATGTTATGTGGATTTCAGGTGTCTCATGCCCTCAGCGGTTAGTCAACTTTTTTTATTTTTGGACTATCTTAATGAATTTCATATTACTAGCTAAACCGTGACTTGTGAAAACAATGAGAAGAATTCAGATTAGCTACTTTTGTCATTTTATTCGTATTTTTGGTTTGAATTTAATGGCCAGTGCCATACTAACGAAAGCTGTTTTACTAACAAGATAACTTCACAAAATGATACCAACTTTCTATAATAATAAGCTATTTAGAACTTTTTCACCTCTTCAAATCATGAATCTCACACTATCAGCATCAAACAACATAGACAAGAGTAGTAGATTGTAGATGACTGAGCAAGGAAGAGTTTTCACTGCCATATGTTTTAGACATCCTCCTTTTCCATGAGAAAATAAACTGACAGCATCATAAAGGGTATGAAGGTCTTTGAGCAGCATGAATTTGGTGGGAATGTGTGTGTGTAAAGTGTATGCATGCATGTAAGTGAAACTGAGATCGATTGAGCAGCTATTTTTACTCTCGCTAATCAGCACTTTTGCTGCTTAGCGAGTGTAAAAAAAAAATAGAAAAAAGTGTATATGTGTGAATGTATGTGTATGAGTGTATTTATGGTTATGTCTGGGGTCTTTTTGGTCAGAGAAGTAGCTCTGGAACTTTCTGCCATAGGTGCATTTTGCTTCCCCTCACTCTCTTGTTCAGATTTGCTCTGGCTGTTCTGAGGGCTTCCCTGTCTCCAAACTTGAAGGCTGCATTCCTTGCTTTCAGTAGTTTGTACACCTCTCTCATTAACCAGGCTTTCTGGTTGGCTTGTGTGATGATGGTATTGGTGAATGTCACATCATCCACATATTTCAAGATGTAGCCCATAACCGCCGATGTGTACTTCTTCAGGTTGATACACTTGTTCTCAGTAGCTGCCTCCTTGAATATGCTCGAATCTGCTCTCTTGAAACAGTCCTGGAGTGCTGAGACTGCACCCTCTGGCCATACTCTTAATTGTTTCACTGTTGGTCTCCCTCTAGTTAGCAATGGTTTATATGCTAGTAGCAACAATATGGAGAGTTGATCAGAGTTTCCCAGGCATGGGTGAGGTACTGCCTTAAATGCCAGCTTAACATTGCTGTATACCTTGTCCAGTGTGTTCTCACCACTTTTGCAAAGTCCACATATTGGAAATAGAGGGGCAGAACTGTCTTCAAGTTGGCCTGATTAAAGTCACCTACCACTATATGAACACAGTCTGGATTCTGATTTTGCAGTTCGTTTAAAGCCTGGTATAATGTGGTCATTGTCTCGTTTAAATTAGCACTTGGAAGACTGTAGACAGCTGTGATGCAGATGCTGTTAAATTCCCTGCGTAGATAAAAGGGTCTGCATTTCAGTGACAAAAACTCTAGATTATCTGACCAATGCAAGGATGCTATGTCACAACTGGTACAGCAGTTGTTATTGATGTATATGCAGACCCCTCCCCCTCTGGACTTACCACTGAGAGAATGTATTCTGTCTGCTCTAAAAAGTGATAGCCCCTCCACATGGACTGCAGTGTCATTAATGTTAGAGTTCAGCCGAGTCTCGGTAAAAATAAGCACACAGCATTTGCTCACCTAGTTCTAAGTAGATAATTCCAGACTTATATAGTCAATGTTGCTTTCCAATGATCAAACATTTGCCAGCAGAATGAATGGGAGTGTAGGCCTGTAGGGATTTGCCTTTAGCTCTGCAGTAATTCCAGCCCTAGATCCTCTTTTGCGTGTTCTACCACACCACTTGCATTTCCTTCTTTTACCATGATCCAGTAATGTTGATTCTGTACATACCAGGCATTTTGTTCCATGTTTGAGTAAGATTCCCAGCTCTTGTAACTTGAGAAGTGCTATAGGCCTCACAGGCCCCACAAACTGTCGCTCATCAATCCTGTTACACAGGAAGCCTGAGGATGAAATTTCCAGAATAGTCTCTCTATTATAAATTACCTTACTGTTAGCAATCTTTCCTGATTTATTTTTTTCTCTTAATTTAGACATAGAAAAAAAACAAATAGTGTACATTTCCTTGCTGAGCCAAAGTAGCCGCTACCACATAGGGTGCCGCCAATTTTTTTTTTTTTTACTGGAACTATAATTGAGCTGGTGCAGAAGCAGTGGTCTCCAATGTCTTCATAATGACACAGTAGAGAGGAAGATAGCAAAGCTTCTCATTTTGATGTCAAAAGTTATAAGGGTAAGTATAAGGGCTGCAAATCCCAAGGGCCGCATTTAAGAATATATAATGGAGCCTACATCCAGATAAAAAGCAGCAGTGAATCATCATACCTGATGAATTCCAAATGCTTGGATATCCACCCAAGGGCGGAGCATAGCCAAGGTTATTGGAACTGTACACCAACTTGTACACCTCCTTACAGGATGTAGCATTCTCCAGGTATAAGTCACCCCACTTCCAGACTGAACAGGAAGTTTCTAAACAGCACATTAACAAACTTGAGTACATTCTGAGAAAACAAATCTAAAAAAAAAAAAATAAAACCTTGGTATATATATCAGGGATTTTTAAAATGTGAAGTCTAGTGTGTGTCATTGTACAAAGTAAATAAATAATTCTAAAAAATGAACACCATGGTGTACATGGCATATATCTTTTTCCATCCTTGTATCCATCCGTATTTTCTTAACCACGTCTTTTCATGAGGATATGATGATAGCATAGTAAGCAATTAAGACTAGACATTCCTTTATCCAGAAATAGTCCCTAAACAATTCTTTATGAGCCACAGGTGTTGCCAGGCAAGCTGAGAGATCTATTTCTCCAACATCACCTATGCTACTCCCCAGCCTCTTCCCAGTAGGCAGTGCCTGTATGCCTCTTGCAAATGGAGCCCATGTGGGCATTCTCACTAGGTGCCCAAACCCTAAAATGAGTTCTAAGCCAGAGGAACAATGGCTATATGCACCTGTTATAAGAGATCTTAACAACTACCCTTGTTTTTCATTTTCTTGCAATACAATGAAATGTGACTATTACATGTAATGCAATGAAGCAGTTCGAAACAATGTTCTTTTCATGCGGTAATCCCACCTACGATGCCCATTTGGGGGTAAACTGTCCTATACCATCTAAACTTATATATGTCAACTACCCTGTCACACAACATTGAGGAATGACAAAACTCCCAAAACAGTGCAGAGAGAGAATGATTTACATGTTTTGCCCTGAAATGTACAAGCAAGTGATTCACAAACCCTAACATACCAGGAAGACTCAAAGTAGCCTTTCTACATGCAGAGATCCTCTTGTAATGCTGAATTTCTCTCTTTGTCATGGAGGAGTTAGAAATACACACACACACACACACACACACACACACACACACACACACACACACACACACACAAACACACGTGTGGGCACTTGAATCTCGCCTCACAATCCTTGGTCTCTGTTCCACATACAAGACATATAAACGTAATAAGTCACGAAAACAAAATCTTTAGGTTTGCTCTCCTAGTTGATCAACAATCACATCATTGCCATGTCTAACAAAAATGCTAATGGCTCTCTATCCATACTTGTGTCACTTACCTTCTAGGTTCCCTCCTTTACAAAGTCCTAAACTTAGGCCACTGCCCACCATTGAGGCACAATCTCCCAATTTAGAAACAAGTCTACTCCCTCAAACATACCTAAGAGGATAGTATCACCTTAATCAGACCTCCTTTCAAAACATTAATAGGAGAAAGAGTTTTCTCAAGGATAGGTCCTGCTACCTAGAACCACCTACCTGCTGAAGTAAAAAATATTCAGACATTATTGAAATTCAAACAAGGCACTTGATACTACATGCATAAGGATGCTGATTGCATTATGGACACTGGCTAAGCAAGCTGCCTTGCAAGGGTGATGTCTTCCTATAATTGTATAGCTATGCAAAAAGCAAATTCTTCTCTCTGCCATTGTCATCCAAACTGCTTAATTTTTTTTCCTGTTCATTGCCTAGATTTCATACTATTGTAAATTCTAATATTACTGTACACATCTGTGTAAATCTGTACATATGACTATATTTTATTGCTTATTGTCCTTTAATATTTGTACTTTTTATCTACCTGTCCCTGGGACATGAATGAAAAGGGTCCACAGTCCAGCTCACCCATCAAAAGAGTAAATAATTAAATAAAGACAAAGAAAACCCTCTGCTTAGACAGTGTTAGCATTATATATTCTGTCATGGAGAATGAGCTTAGGAACCGTCAAGAGGAACCTCATTTCTGCTAACTGTATGTGGGAGCTAATCCTTTCCGTCTCTACCCAATACCTAGGTCCTTAGGTGAAAATAGTGACAATGACTGGTTAACTGACAGCTTTGTCCTATGGCTCAGCTCTCTCTCTCTCTCTCCCTCTGTCATACTCTCTAGAGCTCTCCCTCTCTTCACTACCACTGTCTGGGATAATGTCTACAGTATGGCACCCCTGCACCCATTCACTGATCATTCTCCTGATCCCCTCTACCCTCCCTCATGAACAACATCCCAAGATAATTAAAGCCTCCTGCTTGAGGTATATGCTTCCTCTTCACCTGCAGAGAGCAATATTCTTTGGTCTTGCACTGAGTCAGGACTTCTGATTTGGAGGTGTTGATTGCCATCCCAGCTGCATCACATTCAACAGTGGACTGTGCCAGAGACTGCAGATAATTAAAGACAAAAGGACATCACTGTCTGCAGGCAACAAATATACTCTCCAAACTTCATTTGCACCTTTAATATCTTTTCCATGATGACTGTGATATAGGAGTAAAGACAAGGCACACTCTTGATTCATCTTTTACCTATCATGGAGATATTTAACTTAACATTGGCAGCACAGCAGTGACCCTGGGACCCCACACTATTGCAGTACCTCACATAAGATAGTCTGAGGTGCACAGTTATATACCTTTACAGGTTCATAGAATGTAAGTTTACCGTACTGGTGAAGTCCCATGACCCTTCCAACATATCTGCAAGGATAAAGAGTTGATTTACACCCATAGTCAGGATGGAATCTCCATTACTCCTCCTAAATCTGATGCTTAACTATCAGCAGGAGTTTTTCTTGCAGCACTCTAGTTTGGGTTTTCCTAGAAAGCATGCTAATTTTATAACTCGAATATACCCTCCTGCCTCCCTTTTTGAAAATGGGGACCACCAATCTAGTTTGCCAGACCAGAAATACTGGTAATGTGTAGGACACAACATTGTAGTGGTTTAATAAACACGGCACCCTAAAAATATCCATTACATCAACATTTCTAACTGGATCTTATCTACTCCTGTAGCCTTGCCAACTCAAATCTGTTTAATTACCACAGTGACTGCACCTATAGAAATGAATCCAGTCCTACTAATGGTTTAATTTATTACTCACTGATATATTTTTATATAACGTAGATTAATAAAACAATACATGGACTACCTTTTCCAGCTTATAAATACAACCAAATAAACCCAAAACAATAATGATATACCTAATGCCCATATACAATGTGTATTATAACTTCGCTGATCTAAGCTTAAGTAAAGGGGCAACTGAAATGTGTTTGTTTATGCCCAGGTGTTTATTGGCTTTAAGTACTACTTGCCAATATGTTTCTCTATATTCCAATTTGGTTTCCCAAGGGCCTCCCCTTGGCTCCCTGGCACCATTTCTACCACAAAAAAATGAAATTTTGCTTGGGGGCATAAAACAGTGTGTTTAGATAAGGCATTACTACAGCACTTCTGAATATCGTTCATATGTTCATATATCCTGCGTTTCAAAGTTCTCTCAATCTTTCCTATGTAAAATCCTTCACACTCTTTACATAAGGCAACATACACTAGCCCCTTTGAGTTACAATTGGAATAATTAGAGGCAACTATCCATTTCTTCCTAGCTGTTAAAAATATTTTCTTTTGTTGTGTAATATATTTACATTGTGGGCATGCCCCACATTTATATGCACCCTTGTATTTGTTGGAAAATGTAGAAGAAAAATTGTTGCTTTCCATTAAATTTTTTATATTTGACCCTTTCCGAAAAACAGTTTTAATAGTTTTACCTTTCAAATTGGGCAAGTCAGTGTATTCGTTAAATTTAACCCATTCACCTTCTACTATATTTCTAATAACATGAGCATTGGCACTAAAGTTAGTAATAAATATATTATTGTGTGTAGGACCTGTTTCACCTTCCTTTGGGTATGTTGAAACCTTGGATTGTATAGGTCCAGTCCCTAAAACGGGTTTAAATTTCCCTTGTCTGTTACTACACACTTCCCTTTGTATATCCATAATTAATTCTATAGGATATTCCCTCTGCATGAACATTTCCTTGAGTTTATCACATTCTTCCAAAAAATCTTCCTCACTGGAAGTCATGCGGCAGGCCCGAACGTATTGCCCCTTGACTATACTCTTTTTTTGATATAATTTGTGGGCACTGGTAAATCTAATGTAGGTGTTAGAAAAAGTGGGTTTCCTATATATAGTGGATTTAAACCCACTCTCAGACACTTGTAAAGAAACATCTAAGTAGTTAACATAATCAATTGTCACTTGGTGCATAAATCTTAAAAAAGTTGTACTCTGATTTATATAGTTAATAAATTCCTGTAGTATTTCCTCCGTCCCAGTCCAAAAAATACATATATCATCCAGAAACCAGGTGTATAAATTCCAGCACTCAACATATTTGCTGTTATATATAAATTTCTTTTCCCATACAGATAGAACCATATCTGCATAGGTGGGGGCACAATTGGACCCCATTGCCACCCCAGACTCTTGTTTATAGAATTCACCTTGAAAATATAAAAAGTTGTTATTCAATACAATTTCGGCTAGTTCTAGGATGATATAAATGTCATTTTCGCTAGCCTTGGAACTACCCCTCAAAGCCTCCTCCACCCAGGCCAATCTTGTCTCATGAGGTATGACAGAAAATAAATCTATAACATTGATAGTGACAAATTTAAAATTAGCTACCTTCAAATCAGGTGTAATTTGTCTCAGGAATTCCCAAGAATCTTTTAACAAGTGGGTGTCCTTACCCCACAAATTTTTCATTTTCCAATCTAGAAATTTTGATAAAGGAGAAATCTTGGATCCTTGAGATGCTACAATGGGTGTTAAGGGAGGATTGGATACATTTTTGTGAACCTTGGGAACCCCGAATATTGAGGGTACCCTAGGTGTAGAGTTTTCCAGATATAGGTATGTGTCATAATTTATGACTCCCTGATCGAACAGGTCCTTAAGAGCCAAATCAATTTTCTTATATGAAATATTAATTTCATTAATTGACACCTGGCTATATCTGGAGACATCATGCAAGATAGAATACATTTTGCAATCATAAATAATGTTATCCATAATTATGAAGTCCCCACCCTTATCTGGTTCCATAACCCTGATATTGGGATTTTCTCTTAATGTTTGAAGAAGAATCCATTCTTTCTCATCCAGATTGGACCCTTGAATATTAGTCCTGATTTTATTCCTAATTTTTTTCTCAATACTTGTTTCTAAATTTTTTAATTGAGGGTGGATGGGTGGATTAAAAATGCTATATTTTCTTGGTACACTGTTTGGGGTTCCCATCAGGTTATTTCCAAACATGTTTTCCAGATTTAATTTTCTGACAAACATTTTGATATCCAGAATAGTCCTGGCTAAATTACTACTCTGACTGGGTACAAATTTAAAACCTTTTGTAAATAGGTTGAAAAAATCTTGTGTTACCTCCAAATGACTGTAATTAAAAATATGGAATCCTGCTTGTGTTACTATTTCATAACCTTCCCCTTGTGTTTTACTAGTTTCTGATTCAGAAACTATTGCCAAGCCCTGTTGTACCCCCTCCCCTCTGCTGGTATTGCCCCCTGTAAAAATGTTTTTTGTTTCCATTTAAATTCTTATTACAAATTCTTTCAGACCTACGTGGAAGGGGCTCAAAGTTGTTTTCAATATGTTCCGAACCTTCCACATGCTCTCGGGCATACTCATGGTTCTCCATGTGGGAAGGCAGGGCATTGGGGTAGGTTACCTTTCCTTTACTTGATATATTGTAATGGTTATGTGGGGGTGCTGGATATTGTAGTCCATCATTATATTCTCTGATATCCCATTCAAGCTTTTTATATTTTCTTTTAATAATGTATTCGCATTAATTATCAATTTGTATTCTGATATCATTATTTTCAGTTTCTATACTAAAAATTAAATCTGGGGTAACCCGCTCATTGTACAAGTCAATTAGTTCCTTGGTTTTACTTATTTCTCTTTCATTATTTCTAATAATGGCTTGAACAATTTCTAAGCCACAACCATTAAAAATATTCAACAATTCCTTGTGAAATTCACTACCTTCTACTACAATGTTGGGATATTTAAATATCCTTAGTCCCTTAGGTACAATGTGTTTACTTAAACATTGATACAAATAGACATTGTCTAAATTTAATGTCTTGTACTTTAGCAGGGCAGTCTGTAGTTTGCCCAATGATTCCCTATATGTATCGTTGGACTCGGACCTCAAATGGCTGTCCTCAGGGAACTGGAAAGATACATTTTGATTAAGCCAGTCCTGAAAGTCCCCTGGTATGTTCCTTTCTCCCACTGGCAAAGAGGATGATAATCCGCCCTGGCCGCCTTCCAATGAATGCAAAATGTTGGGTGTAACATGAAAATTAGTATTGCTGCTTCTGGAGTTGTCGGCAGGCATACCACGGACCATACCATGATTGCCTTGTCCCAAGTGTAACAGTTCACTAGAAGGTAATGCATCAGAACCATTTCTCAAGGAATTGGAAGATTTAGCAAACATAGTTACCAATCCTTGACTTACTGGAGTAAGTAAGTCAATAAGTTGTGTAAGTTGTCCCGCAATCTTGTGGAATTCTCCCACCTCGAGTCCCCTGAGGCCCTCGTTCCACCCGGTGGGTGTGATACTGTCTGCACTGTCCTCCATGAAAGAAAACAATAAACCAAAAGGAGTACGGCTGGAAAAACCACAAATAAAACAAGCCAGTCGTAGTGTGCAGCAGACCACAGCTGAAGTCAGTAAATTAACAAAGAAAACGGCCACAACACGTTCTCTATAGGACAGAAAGCAAAGGTGAAGCCACCAAGTAAAATCCAGCATTTAATGGTGAAAGAAAACTGCCTCAACACATTTTCACAATAAAAACATTAACGTTGCTAAATATCACAAAGCGTTTTCGTAACACTAGCACTCGAACTTCATCAGATAAAAACTTGAATACATGCACTTCCTGTATATACCCTACTAATTAATCAATTAATTCAATAAACCAATTAGTTGTTAAAGAAACATGCTCTCAGGAAGTTAAATAAAATATAAAAAATACATAAAATCACTCCTCATAGCAAGACGTTGTCCCGTTTGATTCTCAGCTAGAGTGTCTTCTGTGTGGAGGCATACGTGAATGGGGCGTGCCTTTGTTGAAGGTTGTGCATCAGGGCTGGTAACCCGGTATGTAAAAATCCACTACCAATCATTAGTGGACCGGAGTTCCGCTGTGGGGACCCCTAACCAGGAAAAGCTGAAAGACACAAACAAATACAGACAAATTTATACAAGAATTCATAAAGAATATATATATTAAAATTGAAATTAAAAAATTTTCTTTGTTCATTTACTGACTTCAGCTGTGGTCTGCTGCACACTACAACTGGCTTGTTTTATTTGTGGTACCCTATCAAGCTCCATTCCAACAATATCCAAGAAGACTAAATATTCTGAATAGCTGTCAGGTGCACACTCACAAAACAAGAGAAAGAGTTTTCCTTTCTGGAGTAGTTGCAAGGACTAGTAGGATACTGAAATGCAGTGAAAGCTGCATCAGTTATTTTAGATCTCATCTAGTGTACTGTTATTATTTCTATTGTTTTGTCTCCCCATCAAACAGTACATTGCCAATACCTGTGTTTCTCCCACAGAGGGTGTTCACATTTTGAGATAGCATCTCAAGGAGATTTGGCATATTAAGGTGGGGTGGGATTGAACTCCTTCCAAAAATGTACTTTTCAAAAGGGTTGGCTACCTTAGTATCTATGAACTACATGCCAAGCATTTTACATATTAACATTGTACAGGTAAATTTATACTAGGTAATAATTTGAGGAAGTGTATATTAGTGCAACCAAAACAATAAGCTATTAGCATTAGACACCATACTATGAGTGGAGAGGCAGTGCGCATTCCACAGTACTTGCAAAATGGCATGAACAGGTGCAGTAAAGCCAGGAGACAAAAAATAATGTACCACTAGTAGTAGTGAATGCAAAGAACATCCGGCCTTAAATGCAGTCATATTATTTTAAAGAGAAGCCATGTGAAGAAGCACCTCAGACCACTTAAGATCAGACGCAACATGACAGCACAGACAAAAACAGCACTGAAGGGCCTTAAAGTCCTTATTGTCTGACATTTCATATGGATCTCCATATCCACAACTATAAATGTGCCATAGCATATTATATACTCTCTTGCTTTTTCCAGTTAATATTACTCATTATATTTAGCAAACATTTCATTCTACTCAGTGACATACTTTCTAGGTCAGAATTATGCATTCTGATTTCTTATTTTGATTATCTCATTGGGAAGTTGTCTGCTAAACTCGCTGACAGTTTTCCCAAATGATGAGAATAAATGGACAGTTTTCCCAAAGAATGACAATAAACGTAAAGGAGGATTCCACTGGTCCATGGTGTTAATGTGGGAGTAATTAGTTGCTTACACCTTGTGGGAAGCATCTTATTCATTGATCAATGACACAGTGATCATGGGCCTCAGAATCCCCTTCATTGCTTATATGGAAAAAGATTGTTAGCTCATAGCCGTGAATTGAAGATAAACTATCAGAATTATTAAGGCAGTGACTGCTAAAGAGAGACTTAAAAAATGAACAAGCACAGGAATCTGTCTAGTTCCAACCTCACCACCATGAATGTTAAGGAAAAAAATTAAAAACAAAAGAAACTAGTGGTGTTGAAACTTTGTTTATGAGCTCAGTCACAATAATTTCCAAAAATTGTGAAACTCAGGTAGTATTCCAAAGCAACAACCCTTTATTCATCACAGACAAGCAATCCTCAGTAACAAAAAAAAAATCAGAAATATTTTAACAATGTTAAACATATCAGCTTTTATATACTTAAAAGTAGGTGTGGAAATGTACGTATTGCTTAATTTTAAACCAGCCTATTCAAGGCAGACAGTATAAACAGGGGCATAAATGTGCACTTTAGAACAAGTATCCGCCCCCACACACTACTACTGATTAGATCAAATTAAATCTTAGTTAAGTATAACACTACCTATCTATTTGCAACATGCATTCCAAAATCAGGTATTAAGAAAAGCATAAAATACACATAAAAAGACTTTTAACTAAAATCACTTTGGGATACCTAATGCAATAAAGCCTTCATCAGGTCTGCAACAAGAGCTAAGATGTAAATGCCAGAGGAATGCCTTATCCAAACACTTATTAGAACACCCCAGACATTCTAGTTTTAAATTCATAATTCTGGACTGTCTGGAGATGGATGAGCTTGAAGGAGATATCAATAGTATTTTGGAGAAAAAAAGAATTATGCTGGCAGTTGAACTTAAATGCATTCAGAAAACCAGGACTTGACTATTATTGCTCTATTTAGAGTGTATTGAATTTACATGAGCTGCCACATAATCTGTTAAGGTATTTTAGGGAATTTTTTGAAGAAATATTTGTACTACTAAAATATACTAAATAATAATAAAAAAAGTGTATAAATGTATATAGGTTAAGTTAGTTTAACCTCAATTCTGCTTTGATTGGATTTATTGCATCACACCAGAGATTTAAACAGTAAATTCAAAACATATTTTTTTTTCATGCCGCTATTACCATGTAGTATTGGTATAATTCTCCCCTTAACCATACTGGTGGACATTTATGCACACCCATGCACACACTGGCACACATTTATACATTACTAGTTTACTTCAGCCATTATTTTCTGCATTTTTTGTATGTTTTTTCTACTAGTTTTCATTATATAAACATGTTTTGGGGCTACAAGCATGAAAACTGTCGTGACTTTTTTTTTGTAAAGCTTTGACATTTTTTCAAAGCTGTTAATTGTTTAGTTTTTTATGCACACTAATAGACATGGATGGATATTTACTAGAAGATATTATTAGACAGATGTATTTTTATATTTATAGTGTTCTAGTTAGATTTTGTTTATGGCTTATAGCTATGTGTTTTTTCTTGATTTTATTTCTTGTCACAGACCTGACGAAGGCTTTATTGCATTAGGTAGCCAAAAGTGATTTTAGTTAAAAGTCTTTTTATGTGCATTTTATGCTTTTCTTAATACATGATTTTGGAAT
Organism: Protopterus annectens; assembly: GCF_019279795.1. NCBI lineage: Eukaryota > Metazoa > Chordata > Ceratodontiformes > Protopteridae > Protopterus > Protopterus annectens. Next base: position 568,050,440 of record NC_056728.1, on the reverse strand, counting down.
GTGGGTTGCAAATAGATGGGTAGTATTTTCCTTAACTAGGATTTAGTTTGATGTAATCAGTAGCAGTGTGTGGGGTGGGTACTTGTTGTTTTGAAATGCACTTTTACAGCCCTATTTATACTGGTTGCCTTGAATAGACTGGTTTAAAATTAAACAATATGTATATTTTCCACACCTAGTTTTAAGTATATAAAAGATGATACGTTTAACGTTGTTAGAATATTTCTGATTTATTTGTTACTGAGGATCGCTAGTCTGTGACAAATAAAGGCTTGTTGCTTAGGAACACTACCTGGATTTCATAATTTTTTGGTAATTATTGTGACTAAGCTAATCAATGAAGTTTTAAGACCACTAGTTTTTTTGTTTTTTTATTTTTTCTAAAGAGAGATTTACACGCCAAAAAACAGTACTGAGGAACTTTTTGCTAGTTATAAACAGGAATGCTTTTCTACTACTTTTATGGCAGAATCTGAGAAAGGAAATATTTAAGTACAAAATATGTCCTTAACCATATAAGCTTGTTACATGGAAAAAAGGAACCAGAATACATAATCATTATACTTTTTTGAACACATAATATATATATTGAATTCCAAATATTGACTTTGAATAACCTGACTTTTTTGCAGCACATACACACAAACACACACACACACACACACACACACACACACACACACACACACACACACACACACACACACGAGTGTGCATATATATATATATATATATATATATATATATATATAGAGAGAGAGAGAGAGAGAAAGATCGATAGATATACATATGCATACATATTCAGTCGGTCTTTGTTGTTGGAAGACCTTGACTTACTGGTTGTGCTGTAGTAGCCTGGTCTTGCTGTGCTTAAGTTACCTGGATGAGCTAGATGTAACGTGATGGAGCAGGTCTTCTGTAGCTAGTCTTAAGTTAAAAGAACTCATTTGGAGGAGCCTTTCAGAGAGTATGATTTTGCTGATGCTGTAAATGACCCTGAGGACCCAGTCTTAAAAGCATTATTATAATAATCATTTAGTCTGAGGATAGACAAAAAAAAATCACAGACTTGGTGTTCTTGTAATCAGAATTTTTATTGCAGGCAGATTCTGGGCAGTACTAATTCTCCCTCCCTCTCTCTCTCTCTCTATATATATATATATATATTTATATGGGTCTAGGACTATTCACTGAAAGCACATTTCAATGAAACACATTTCACTGTGCGCAATTCACTGAAAGCTCAATTTGCAGAAAACACAATTCACTGAAACACATTTCACTGAAAGTTATATATGGTGTTTTCCCCGCTGTAGTCCGACCCTGGAGTTAGAATATATAGTAAGGGGGGTGGGGGGTGTAGCCCCCCCACCTATTTTAAATATTTTGAACTATACACATGGATGCTTGCAATTTCAATAAATTATTCTTTTCTAAACTTAATATATATTGAAACTATGTGGGGGGATACACCCCCACACCCCCCTTCCTATATATATGCTAACTCCAGGTTCACACTACAGTGGGGAAAAGGCCATATATAACTTTCAGTGAAATGTGTTTCAATGAATTGAGTTTTCAGTGAATTGTGCTTTCAGTGATTTGTGCACAGTCATTTGTGTTTCAGTGAGATGTGCTTTCAGTGAATAGTCCTAGACCCAGTAAGGGGGAGTGGGGGCACCACCCCCCACATTGGGGAGTGTGGGCATTGTAGCCCCCCACCTATTTTAAATATTTTGAACTATACACATGGATTCTTGCAATTTCAATAAATTATTCTTTTCTAAACTTAATATATATCCAAACTATGTGGTGGGCTATGCCCCCCATACCGCCCAATGTGGGGGGTGCCCCCACACCCCCCCTTACTATATATACTAACTCCAGGGTCACACTACAGTGGGAAAACGGTCATATAAAACTTTCAGTGAAATGTCTTTCAGTGAATTGAGTTTTCAGTGAATTGTGCTTTCATTCATTTGTGCACAGTCATCTGAGTTTCAGTGAATTGTGTGTTCAGTGAATAGTCCTAGACCCATTTATATATAGGTGCCAGGCACTAGATCAAATGGACAGTGCTCCAACACCTAGCAGAGTGACACTATTTTGTCAAAACAAACAGACAGATGATTGGCAGGTGCGTTCCCCCAAGTAGGAGAATACTTCCTTTCCCCAGGAACTGTGCAATTTTATAAATATACATTTGTGTGCGTGGAAAAGAAATGAAATCTTCACATCCTCTCCAGTTACCTCATTTTTCTAAGAGCCTTTGTTGAAGGTCTGGAAATATGTTTTTATGGGTTACCTTCAAGCACTGAAATATTGGCTGCAGAGTTTAAAAATGAACTTTTCAAACTTGCGGTTGATAGGATGCATGAGATTGCGGTACATTGAGGAATGGAAATTTGCCCTTTTCCTTGTGCACTGAGATCTTGTAGTTGTTAATTTTAAATCTCGGGTGATGTGGGGGCTGCTGGGGGTCTTGCTCCCTGCCAAAAAATATTTTTGTTTTGCTTTTAATCTTTGTGATTCAAAGTCTTGTTTTTGAATCTTCTTCATTCAAGCTGTTTTTAACCAACAGTTATTGCTGTTCACAGGTTCCACAAGTTTAGCAACCCCCTTTAATTACTATGGAACAAGTCCACTCATCATACTCAAAAACTAAGAATACTTCATCCATGGACCTGATAGCACACCAGGTTGCCTGATTTTAAGTGCCATATATGGCCTTTCTGAACTCTTTCTTAACATCTTTAATCAAGCCTCTCAACTGATTACATTCATTAATCCTAGAAAGCAGCCATTACTAACGTAAGCACTACATCCACCTACAACCCATGCTAATACCCACTTCACTTCAAAGTCCTCTCTCTGACCCAGTTACACATCACCCCCTTATACTATTCTGGTATGTCGAGTGGTATATTACTGACATCCTCTCCAGTTCAGCTGGTTAATCTGGGAATCCTGAGACAATGTTACAATTGTCTCGTGTAAACAGACAACCCTCTCCTCCTCCCAACAAACACAAACACATGTGAGAGATACAACTATATAGCCAAACTGGAGGCTGAACTCTCTCAACACAGGACTAGCAAGACCAGACAGGAGGAGAAGGTAACCACACACACAACAAACCCAGTTTCACATAAACCAACCACAACTGCAAACCAAACACATAATAACACAAAGACATACTCGGAGGCTCTAATAAAAAACTTATTGAAACAACAGAGGCTCCCAAAGCAGACATCCAAGAAAACACCACCTCAAAACTCTGCACATGCAACACATAGTACACAAAGTCAGTGTGCCAAACAATCACAGCCCTTAAGGCGAAACACCATGCCTGATACACTAGTAATAGGTGACTCTATAGTCAGACACACTGACATCTCACTTACCAGGCTGAACAAAGAGAGGGTAATGGTGAGCTGCCTGTCGGGGGCTAGGATCCGCCACATAACACAAGCATGCAGGTCACTCCAAAGCAAGTACAAATATGACTCCGTCATTGTCCATGCCGGCGTAAATGACCTGAGACGTACCTCCTTGGACTACATGAAAAGAGACATAGAGGAGCTCTCTGATTATGTAGCCCAGGCCGGTATGACCCTGACCCTGAGCAGCAGCTTGCCCTCACCAAGAATGATGCCACAATACAAAGACAAGATGATCAGCTTTAATAATTGGCTCAATTACTGGTGTCATTCTAGGGGGATCCAATGTCTGTCTGTTTGGGATGACATGCTGGACAAGCCACGCTGCTTCGCAAGGGACAGCTTGCACCTGTCACCACTGGGCTTCCGGATATTGGCTAAGGCTCTTGCCACCCCATAGTGTCTTTTTAGGCAAGGCTCAAAAGACAAACCCACCACCTTAGAAAACAATAAAGGAAAAAAACTAAGGGTAATGCTGCTCAACGCCAGAAGTCTAAATCTCAAGATGCAGGCTCTCGAAGCACTCCTCAGTATGGAGAGCATCGATGTCTGTGCAGTAACTGAAACCTGGTTCAAGGCTCCTGAGAGCACCCCAGCCCTACCAGGTTATACCTTGTATCATGCATTTCGGCCCCAAAACCTGGGCCGAACCACAAAAGGAGGGGGAGTGTCCATATTCATTAAAGACACCCACACCTCCAGGTTAGTGGCAATGCAAGCATCGGAGACCATCCATGTGCAACTAACCATAGGCAAAACTGCTATACAACTTGTAGCATGCTACAGACCACCCATGCAATCTCAGGAACTCCATTCAGCCTTCATGAAGACACTGGAGGATATGAATGTCTCACCAAATACCATCATATTGGGAGACTTCAACTACCCAAACATAAACTGGGTGCATTACTCAAGCCCCAACACCCTAGCCCAAAGGTTCCTGGAATTCATCAACTCGATTGCGATGGAACAACTAGTCACCTCCCCCACAAGGGGAAACAATATACTTGACCTGATCATCACAAACATGGGGACAAAATGCTCAACACCGAAAGTATACCCCTCACTAGTGAGATCAGACCATAAACTAATAACCCTAGATATTCATATCCCACCTCCACCCCCAGCACAAAAGACCACAGTGAGAAACTTCTCAAAAGCCGACTTTACACTCCTTAGGACTGAAATGGTATCCTTCAAGCCCCCTGGGCCAGTGGAAACCACATCCCACACTGCTGAATCCTTCACAAATGCTTTCTACGGGCATCTCCAAGAATGCATTGATCATGCAATCCCAAATAAAACCAAGACCCTTTCACCAAAATTTTCGATGTTTAGATTAATGAGGTGTGAGATATTGTGCTTCACAGCTTTTCAAATGAGGCTATTGAGACTAATGAGTCTATAGTTACCAGGGTCTGTGGTTGGGCCACCCTTGTGTTATGGCATTGTTTCATAGTTTCATAGTATAGTACTAGGCTATCTGCCCTAGGGCATTTATAAGCCTAGCCAAAGTGTATGTGGCTTTCACCACCCCATGTAATGATACAAAAGTGTACAATTTAAATTAAATTTAGCTTACTGTGCCTCTGTCTAGCAATGACACAGAGATGACCCCTGGGGTAAACCTACGATCATCCATCCATTCGTCCAGATTTCTCTTGAATAGAGTCAGTGAGGGGCTCTGCCTAACATGGACAGGTATCCTGTTCCAGAGTGTGGGAAGCCTCTGGGTTATGAATCTGTCCCTCCAGCATGTCCTATTCATATTTGTGCTGAGGTTTAGATCTTTAGCTCTCGTGGCTCTGATGGATTTGGATTTTTTGAGGTGGAGCATGTCCATTAATTCTGAATTGGACATGGCCTTGTACGTAAGGCACAGATCACCTCTGAGCAGGTGGTATGCTACTGAATAGAGCTGGAGCTTTTTCAGTCTGGCAGCATATGACATATGCTGGAGACCCTTGATCCTCTTGGTAAGGTACTTTTGGGGTCTCTCCAGCTGCTGCAGGTGCCGGGTGAGGTACATACCAAATGGGGCATTGTACTCAATCATAGGCCTGATAAGGGAGGAATATAAGGGTACAATGACATCCTTTGATCTGGATGTGAATCCCTTCATGATAAGGTGGGCAAGGTAGAAGGTCTTTCTAACCACTTTGGCGACGTGGTTGTCAAATGAGAGATTGCTATCAACTTGGGTCCCCAGGTCCCTAATTACTTCTTCTGTACTTAATGGATTACCACCTATGTGGTAATTTGTGGGCACTTTGTTTTTGCCAAAGGGAATGACTATACACTTTTTGGCGTTTAGCTTGAGGCCATGGCTCTGGCACCAGTTGTCTGTTTCTATGAGGCCCTTTTGGAGGATGCTTGTGTTGGCTGGAGAGTCGATTATGGCGCCCAGTTTGCAGTCATCTGTGAACTTGGTCAGCCACAGTCCTTCCATGTTGGCCTGTACCTCCGAGAAATATATACCGAACAAGGGAGGTCCCAGGACTGAGCCTTGTGGGATGCCACTTGTAACTGTAATCTATAATGTAATGTAATATAATTGTAATCTGGAGCATTTCTCCCCGGGCCTCCACTGAAAACAGGCTCTGTGGAACCTAGTCGGACCTTCCCGGTCAACAAATGATAAATAAAAAATAAAAAAATAAAAATAAAAAAAAACTGGTTTGGAGTCTAACATGGCTCCAACAATTCTAACCATGTGGGTTCTGTCCTTGAGCCAGTTTGCAACCCATCTAGTGACATAGGGGTTTATATTTAAGCTGGTGAGCTTATCTATAATGCCCGAGTGGGGTATTGTATTGAAGGCTTTTGCGAGGTCCAGGTAGGCTGTGTGGACCACCTTCCCCTCGTCAATGGCCTTGGTGACTGTTTCAAATAAATCAACTAGGTTTAAGAGGCAGGATCTGCCCTTAACAAAGCCGAACTGGGTAGGATCCAGTGTCTGTAGGTCCCCAATATCTTTATTTATGAGGTCCATGATGATCCTTTACATAGCTTTGCAGACCAAGCTAGTCAGGCTTATGGGGCGATAGTTTCCAGGATCCGTTGAGGCACCACCTTTGTGGAGAGGGACCACTGTTGCTGTACGCCACTCTTTGGGTACATATCCTGTAGTAAGGCTGAGATTGAACAGTAGTTTTATGTTTGGGTTTAGCTCTTTTTGGAGTTCATGTAGGACGCAGCCTGGGACACTGTCTGGTTGATGCTGTGTTTTTTGCTTTGGAGAGGGCAGCTCTTACCTGAGCATCTGAGATGCCAGGGGGGCAGCACTCTGCTGGGATAGATATTTGCCCTTTTGGTGGGGAGGGGGGGGCGGAGAAGTTTGTGCTGAACCTGTCAGCTAGGATGTTGGCAATGTCTGTGGGGGTTTGGTGTATTTTTTGTCATTTTGGACTAATTCTGAGCATATCTGGGAATTCCCACCCAGGTTCCTAACATAACTAAAGAAAGCCTTGTGATTATCCTTAGTGTCCTGTGCAATTTTTCTCTTGAAGCTGGCCTTAGACGATTTTATGAATGCCCGTAATTTTTTGCTAATACTGATCAGAGATGCCTTCCCTTTTTGGGATTTTGCTCTATCATGTAGTAGCTTCCTCCTTCTGTTGTATAGTTTGTTTATGGCTGGGGTCCACCAGACAGGACGTCTGCCTTTGGAGGATTGGGTCTTGGTTTTATTTGGGATTGCATGATCCATGCATTCCTGAAGGTCTTCTAACTGATGAAGAAACTAAGAGTTTGGTGGGGGACAAACCCACATTTATATACAGTAATAGCAAGAACCTAAAGAGGTTATTATGTATTGAAAAGAATTATGAGAATAATGATAGAAATTTGCTACAAATAGGTGCAATGAAGGGTTTGACTACACATATAAAGCCTGGGACATACCCATGTAATTCATGTAATATGTGTAAATACATTACAAAGGATATTAATTTTACACACCCTGGGATGAATATAATATTCAAACCGAATTTTAGATCTAGTTGTACGAGTTCTAATTTAATATATTTAGCTGATTGCCAGAACTGTGATGCATTCTACATAGGAATGACAACTAGAACCTTGAAAGAACGGATTTATAACCACACATATGACATCAAAAAGAATGATCAAAAGAATGCCCTAGCCAAACATATTTTGAAGAATCCTGGGCATGGATTTAAATTTAGGACATTACAGCTGGTCCATCTAAATGAAAGGAAGGGAGACACATTCAATGAATTAGAAAACATAGAATTAGAATGGATTATTCATTTTAAAGCACACTATACCCCGGGCTTGAATCAGTATATTAGTATTAGATCAATACTTAAAAAGAGAAGTTTGAAATAAGACTGGTTTGAGGGACTACTTGTTATTAAATAATCGTTACATATATTTTATTATATACTTTGAAACATATTAATATGCATGTTCTTGTTTAGTATTGTTTTAAGCTATTGGAATATATATATATATTTGAATAGTACATTGTAAGATATAAGTGAAATATATTATTATTAGTCTTTCTGTCGCAAACATACATAGTGTTGTTTTCCAGGTTTCTATACACGTTTTTAACATTTTTTTCTATACATATTCATTAAATATATTTATTATATTTATATTTTTATATATTTTTAATTGATATATATATATACATGCATATATGCTTTTTAACATTTATTTGCCTATATAATACATATACTTTATGTTCATCTATTCAGCCTAACAAGCCTCACAAACAGTATTGATTTTTAAATGTATCTTAAATTGTCTCTAACATACGTTACTTTAACATGGTATGCGTCTTCTGGATGAGTTGATTTTATTGATTCTATTGATTTTATTTATTTGGTTATATATAATATATATTTCATATAAAAACATATTGTTGGTTTCCATCATAACATATATATAGTTTTTTATCAATGTTCATTTTTTGGTTATTGTATTAATAAGTGACTATACGCCTTTAACACAGTTTTATTCACAACGCGTTATATAACCTTGCTAATAGGTGTGATAACATAGTAAAGGTTTAGCATTCTGTCGCATTTCCACGTAAGAAATTAAACGTGTTGCTTCACATTGAGTTTTATGTTTTGAAGAAGTTCTTACATGCATTTTAGTTCCATTTTAAAATGAGACTTTGGAAATACTTGAAAATTTTGGTTTTTAATCATAATATATGTAAAATATAATGAAATGCTTTATATGAACTATAAGCAGGGAAGTGTTGACTCCACACACCTCATGAAATTGTTAAAATGTTTTTGGAACAACGATCTTATGGCTGGTTTTAACTAGAAGTTTTATAAAATGGGTTTTCTGAAACTTAATTGATTAAATGGATAATTGATGATGCTAATTAGGATTTGATTTGATATATAAGGATGAAGGCTTTTGTAACACATTAGATCTGAAGAAGCGTACAGTTTGTACGTGAAAGCGCTCATCGTTTTTATGTTCTTATACTAAATAAAGAGAAGTGTTTGCTGCATTATCGTGGTGGTCTTCATACTTGGTTTATCTACTGCATTCCTGAAGGTGTTCATAGAATGAATTTATAAAGGATTCTGCGGTCTGCCCTGTATTTTCCACAGGCCCGGGGGCTTTGAAGGATTCCACCTCAGTTTTGAGGAGTGTGAAATTTGCTTTAGAGAAGTTTTTCACTGTGGTTTTCATGGCAGGGGTTGGAGTCGGGATGTGAATATCCAGTGAGATTAGTTTATGGTCTGATCTTACCAGTGAGGGATACACTTCTGGTCTGGAGCATAGAGTCCCCATGTTGGTGATGATCAGGTCCAGTATGTTTTCCCCTCTTGTGGGAGTGGTAACAAGTTGTTCCATAGCATTTCAGTTTATAAATTCTAGGAACCTTTGGGCTAGGGTGTTAGAGCTAGAGTAATGCTCCCAGTCTATGTTTGGGTAGTTGAAGTCGCCCAATATAATGGTGTTTGGAGAGACCTTTATATTTTCCAGTGTTCTGAGGAAGGTCGAGTGGGGTTCCTGGGTTTGGGAGGGTGGTCTGTAGAAGGCTATAAACTGGAAGGCAGTTTTACCCACTGTTAGTTGCATATGGATAGCCTTTGATGCTTTGTGCTGTGCCACCAACCTGGAAGTGTGGGTATCTTTGACGAATATTGATACTCTCCCCTCCTTTTGTGGTTCGGTCCAAGTTTTGGGTCCAGAAAGCATGGCATGAAGTATAACTTGGTAGTGCTGGGGTGCTCTCAGGAGCCTTGAACCAGGATTCTGTTACTGCACAGATATCAATGTTCTCCATGCTAAGGAGAGTTTCGAGTGCATGCATCTTGAGGTTTAGACTACTGGCGTTGAGTAGCATTACTCTTAGTTTCTTATCCCTTGTGGTACCTATGGAGGTGGGTTTGTCTTTTGAGCCTTGCCTAAAAAAGCCACTATGGGGGTAGCAAGAGCCTTTGCCAGTATCCGAAAGCCCAGGGGTGACAGGTGCAAGCCATCCCTAGCGAAGCATCATGGCTTGTCGAGCATGTCATCCCAGGCTGACAGGCATTGGATCCCCTTTGAATGACACCAATACTTAAGCCAATTGTTGAAATTGATCATCTTGTCTTCATATTGTGGCATCATTCTTGGTGAGGGTAAGATGCTACTCAAGGTCAGGGTCATATCAGCCTGGGCTACATGCTCAGAGAGCTCCTCTATGTCTCTTTTCATGTAGTCCAGGGAGGTACGTCTCAGGTCATTCACACCAGCATGGACAATGACTGAGTCATATTTGTACTTGCCTTGGAATGACCTGAGTGCTTGTGTTATGTGACGGATCCTAGCGCCCGACAGGCAGATCACCGTGACCTTCTCCTTGTTCAGCCTGGTGAGCAGGACATCAGTGTGCCTGACGATAGAGTCACCTATTACAAGTGTATCAGGTGTTTGTTTAGCTTTAAGGGCTATGACTGTTCGGCACACTGGCTTTGTGAGCTATGTGTTGCACGTGTTTTGTTTTGGGGTAGCAGTTGCTTGGGTGTCTGCTTTGGAGGTCTCTGCTGCTTAGGCAGATTTTTATTTAGAGCCTCCGAGTATGTTTTTGTGTGTTTATGTGTTTGGTTTGCTGTCATGGTAGGTCTATGTGAGACTGGAATTGTAGTGAGTGTGGTTTCCTTCTCCTCCTGACTGGTTTCGCCAGTACTGAGTTGAGAGAGCTTAGCCTCCAGTATGGCTATATGGTTGCATCTCTCACATGTGTTGGAATTTGTTAGGAGGAGGAGAGTGTGTCTGTGTACATGAGGCAGTTGTAACATTGCCTCAAGATTCCCAGATTCACCAGCTGGACCGGAGAGGAGATTGACAACTGACCTTTGTACATGCTAGAATAGTTTTGGGAATTCCTTTATAATTGAAAAAAAAGGGCCAATGGGGAACAAGGTACTCAAGGGGAGTTTGTGAGGGTGTAGTGCTTTTAATTTTTTAGTGCTGACTTATATAATTTCTTTAGTGAACAAGTGCCAGGTAACTTAAATGCAATGTGTTACAGGTAACTTAAATGCAAAAACGACAACAGTAACTTTCTTTCAAGTGAAACAAGGAAATAAGTACAGTAAGCAATGCAGATATCACTAGGGATCCACAGAAGCGCTAAAAAGATGCGTCTTAAGTGGAATTAGCATTTCAGGGAAATAACAAGCAAACAAACAACAAGCATACAAACAAAGCTAGATTCAGCAGGCCTGGATCTAGTCTATGCTACAGCAAACAAGGTGTACCAATTTCAGTAAGAAACAGTTCAAATATGCAGGCACTATAAGCCTTTAACCAGAAATTCCCAGCTCAGAAGGGCAGAGTCCAGCCTTTCCTCTCACAAGAGTGCAGACCACGAACCCTTTTAATGTAAAATAACTGGCCTAAAGCCCAAGTGCTTAAACCAGAATTAATACACTTTTAGAATAACAGACACTGAGCCCTCAATCAGCAGTTCCCAACTTAGAGGGATGTAAGCTACCTGTTCTGCCACTACAGTGCAGACCACAAACCTTCTTAATGTAAAACAACTGGCCTGAAGCCTAAGTGCTTAAACCAGAATTAATACATGTTTAGAATAACAGACACTGAGCCCTCAATCAGCAGTTCCCAACTTAGAAGGATGTAAGCTACCTGTCCTGCCACCACAGTGCAGACCACAAACCTTCCTAATGTAAAACAAGTGGTCTGAAGCCCAAGTGCTTAATCCAAAAGACTTAGAATGATAGCTACACTTTAATCAAGTTACTACCAAGCAGTAATAAATACAATTTAATACTTTAAAGAATGCCTGGATTAGTGCTCAAGTTATACAAACAAAGCTAGATTCAGCAGGCCTGGATCTAGTCTATGCTAACGCAAACAAGGTGTACCAATTTCAGTAAGAAGCAGTTCAAATATGCAGGCACTAGAAGCCTTTAACCAGAAATTCCCAGCTCAGAAAGGCAGAGTCCAGCCTCTCTTAGTTAGTTTATTATTTGCAATACTGCATGATAGATGCTGGTCTGTTCTGATACTATGTATTGCTTTTATCATGTCTATCTTTTTGCGTATTTTTGATCTGGACTCTTCTTTACTCAGGCAGACACTTGTTGCCTTAATTGTTTTATAATTTTCTGTTCGATACTTCCTTGATGGCATTTGATTTCTCCCCTTCCTTTCCCTTACAACCCTGTGTTTTTGTGGTAAGAATTTATCTATTAATTTAGGTGCACAGTAATATATCCTATTTACTTCTGTTATATTGCATGAATCTTTATGAACAGTCCTAATTACTGTGTTCATTTATATATCAAACTTCTAACTTTTGGGGTTTTATTGACTTTCTGTACTCTATTTCTTTCATTAATCTTAATATGTATATCCATCTCTATTAAATCTAGAAACTCTTCTCTTAGATCATTTTCTTCTAAACTGAGGGAACATTCTTTGTTCTCTGTTTCCTGCAGGCATGCTATAGAAAGTTCCAGAGCATCTTCCTGTACTACATTCTCTTCAGTTTCATCCTGTGTCATCCATTGCTCTTTCATATGGGAACTTACTGGCCTATCACTCCACAACATTGACTGCGTCAGAGTTGACAGAGTTTCTTGTTCCTTCCCTTGCTGTGCAACTCCAACTGAATTTTTGTACTGGTTTCCTATGGAAGGCTCCAAAGAATCTTTATGTAGCAACTGATCAGATGCTTCCTGCTTCACTGGTTTCTTATTAATTTGGGGATCCATTGCTCTATCCTGCTGTGATGTTAACAAAGTTAGATTTTCTACAATAAATCCTTCACTTCGCAGGTAATCCATAATCTCATTTTCTATTTCTTTAACTTCTCCATTACTAATCCTCTATTCTACTTTTCCTCTTCGTGATCATATTTTTTGTACTATAAAATTTTCAGTGTCCAGATGCAAAGCCTGTATTTCTCTTCAGATATCTTTGGTGCTGCTCTTTTTGTATTGATTAGATTTACTTTCTCCTTTGCATAAATATTGCACCATACTTATAAATCTCTTTTTCTTTCTTATGTCCATATTTCTACTTCAGATGTCTCCTGCTCCTCCTGTTTTGCCTTACTTTGGGGAGTCGTTCTATCATGCTGTGATATAACTTGTGTTACACTTTGTACACTAAATCCTTCACTTCACAGGTATTCCATAACTTCAACGTCTATTTTTTTTTTTACTTTTACTTTACTGATTTTCTGTTCTGTGTTCACGCTGTGATCTTATTTTTTGTATTGTGAAATTTTTCCATATCTGTATGCCTTTGCCTGTATTTCTCTTCAAATATATTTGTGGCTGCTTTTTGTATTTATTAATTTTGCTTTCTCCTTTGTATAAATAATGCACCATATCATATCTCTTTTTTCCCATGTCCATATTTCTTCTTTAACCTTTCAAAAGTCTCTAGGTTTTGTTTTTTATATTTAAGCACTTACTCAGTCACTTCCTTTTCCAAACGGCCTAAGGTTTCTTGGTCTATATAATGTTTTTCATATATCTTTTGAATTAATGAACATAAATTTTTATTTGAAGCTTCTGACAGTTTTTCTTGTGGAAGTATTTTTCTTTCCTCTAATTTCTCTCAGTCTTTTTGTATCTCTTCTGCATGGAAATTCTGGTTTTCTTGCATAATAGTAACAAAGCATAATTTCTTTCTTTCTTATCTGCAATAATCCAATCTATTGTCTTTATGGCTCTTTTTTGGCCTATCATTTTTTGTAAATTTTGTGGACTACAACTTCCTTCTACAACAGGGGGGCCATCCTCCTCCTGGTCCTGGCCTAGCCCCATTGTAGGAATGTTTCTGTATCCTGAGGATTCTACACTGTCATTTTTTCCATTTCTGGCACCAGTGTACCTATCAGGATTAGGCACTTTTTTTATCCCGGGTCTTGTGCACCCAGCTATCTTTTTTTATTTTTTAACCTTCTTCTGTCCATCATATATACTATATAAATATAGTCTATATATCAGTGTCATCTTGGTGAGATTCTATGAAAAACAGAGTCCACCTCATGAAGGTACTCACCAAGACTTGAATGTGAATTCATTTCCAGCAATACTACTCTCCTTTGCTTGGTGATTTATCATCTTTCATTCAGACCCCATCAAGTTACTGATTGTTGTTTAGAATGTTGAGCTAGATAATCAGTAAATTTGATGTTGTTATTCTGCTGCCATATTACATAGAATTCCTACATGAGGTGCTGGTTATTTACCATACTGTATTGACTGCATTCTTATCTGATGTTTACTTCTATTTAGATGTTGTCTAAACATCTACTGACATTGTAGAAACTGTATTTTTTATTGTTGTTGGTTGTTGACTAAACATCCACATTGCTATGTCTGGGTCATTGTTAGAAAAATATGTATTAGTAATATGCATGCTTAGTGCATTTGAGGTTTAAAAGGGTTAATACATTTATTCTGTTCACACTGCATGAATCTGCACAGCTACTAGAGACATTCCAATCCTGCTTATGTCATGAAAGCATGTGCAACTATGATCTGCTTATGCCATGGAAATTAACAAGAAGCATTTAATTTCTGCTAATGTCATGAAAATAATAAGAAGTGTTTTCTACTAGTGTCATGAGACTTAACAAAGAGTTATTGATTTTCTGCTTATGCCATGAGAAAGTACACAGCTGCTGAAGCTATTGATAATGAAAACAAAGGCTGCTTGAAAGTATAAACCATAGTCAGCATTACTTGTACCTAAGCTAGAAATGTACCTTGAATCTAGGTAAAATGTAACACATATATATTCGAACTGCACAATTGAAGAATAGAAAGTTTGTAATGGGCTAAAAATAAGCCCCAAGGCCAGGTTGTTTTTCTCAAATGTTTTGTAAATCAACAATAATCCAGTCATGTCAGCAGGAAATCTAAGTAACATTTTCTATGTAACACATAGTGAGTTTTAAATCTGAACATGTCAGCAGGAAATCTAAGTAACATTTTCTGTAGAGTAATACAGAAAGCTGTGTCTAACTACGTCAACAATAGAAAAGAAACATTTCATAGAATTGTATAAAAGTAGCATACTGCTCATTAGTAATTTAGACAAATCCTGTATTTGCATGCTTTGTCTCCTTGCTGCAAGTAATAAAGGGTGCCATACTTGAACCTTCCGTGAATTGGTCTTTGAAGTTTTTTCCTTTGACAGATTGGTCCTTCGGACCGGAACCCTGTCTTCGCCTCAGATCAGACGGTCCAGGTGGTTGAAACCATACGGGGAAGAAACCAAATCGGTTCTTCTTATTTGAAAAGCCGTCAGACTGAATTGTCGTACAAAAGAGGCCAGCCACTTTCTGATCTGCCACTGAAGGACGGATCTCCGAATTGTTGATCAATCAAGTGGGCTCAGGTAAGGTGAATCTACTTTTTTCTGCTTTCTGTTTTAGATCAGGGATTATATTTGCATTGTTTTTGTCAAGATTGTATTTTACAAGTCAGGGACAGAAAAGATTACTGTCTTGTCATAGATTAGGAGAAACAGAATAGGTAGGCAGTCATTCTGAAGAGACTATAACAAAATACATGGTACCACATTAAAAATCAGAGAAGTTATGTAACGATCAAAAGGGTAGAACAAAATGGGTAATAATTGCACAAAAAGACCCCAAAATCCGCCGTTAACAGAAGACGCAAAATACATGCAGTCGCAGCATGCCGGCAATATTAAATATTATTCAAAATGGGTTAATAAATATGAATTAGATGGAAAATTAGAAAAATCCTTGCTTATCAAACTTGTCAAACAGCTTAAAACCGATTCCAAAGGTTGGGTAAAAAAGCAACGCAAATTAGGAATTCCTCAGGCACACAGGTGGATTGAGGAAGTAAATCGTAGGGAACAAAAGAACAACAATTCAAAAACAATGTTTTTAGATAAGGAGGACAATAACTTAGCAATAGCATCAGCCCCTTCACCTCCCTTACCAGAATATGAAGCAAGTGAACAGGTTAATCCACCCCCATGATATCATGTTGTCACTGAAAATAGAGACATTGTAAAAATAAAACCATTTATTAGAGATCCCATTGGGACCAGGTCTCGAACACGGGCAGGTAACTCAAATGAAGGCATTGAGTTATATCAAATGATTAAGAATTCATGATCTATGAGTGAAAAAGAAATATGTCCACTTATAGAAGTACCTAATCCTCAGGCAGGACAAGATAATCAGGACCCAACTATTTTAGTATATAGACCCTGGACTCAGGAAGATATCCGGAAAGTCACTTTGGGAATTCCCCATCCAAAAGTTAATTTTAGAAAATTCTCAGAAGGTTTACAAGGAATGAGTCTGAGTTATAACTTAAACGGAGAAGAGGTAGAAAACGTAGTTAGACAAATTGTGGGGCCAGATTGGTACATGATTAGTGCAACTGGAATCCCCGTGACGCTGCACACAGACCCCTCCCACATATCAGCGCAGAACTAGACAACAGAGTAAAAGGTCTTACAGACCGCATCTCTGAAAAATGGAAGCCTAGGGCAGACTGGACTTGCATTAATCAATGCATCCAACAAGAAGGTGAAACTATTGACCGGTATTATGCCAGATTATTAGAATGTTTTAATAACCACTGTGGAATGCAGGTTCCTGAAGATCAAACACAAGATTCCCCATATAAACAGCAGTTAAAGAATGCATTTTTAAAAGGCAGTATTGCGCCCATAAGCAGTTTTATTACAAAGCACATGGTAGACCATCGTACAAGCAGGTTACAGTCATTACTTGAATATGCTAGGCATGCCGAAAGGCATTTTAATAGCAAAAAGAAAAAGAAAGCTCAAGTATTTTCTGTAGAAGATGGAGCAGAAGTTTATGTAGTACAGTCTGGGAAAAAAGGCAAGAAAAATGCACAGGGAAACAAACAATCTGATCAGCGATCAGAAGACTTTGAAGGGCGGGAGAAAAGGGGAGAGTGTTTTAAATGCGGTAAAAAGGAACATTTGGCAAGGGATTGCAGGAAAAACAAGAAGGCAACCACGGGAGACAAGGAGGGTGAGGACTGACTATATGGTAGTCAGGAATCACTAGAAGGGGATATCAGAGAAAGGACAAATGAGAATGTGATAGAGGGAGTAGAGGGTGTGACAGAAGAAATAGAGGAAGTGCAAGAAGTTAGTGACAGTGAAGAAAATGAAATATTAGACCTACCTTTATTGAGCCTGGAGCTCTATTTAGCAGACATGAAACCAGAAGTTACACTCTTGGTAGAAGAGAGGGAAGTCAAATTCTTGTGTGACTCAGGGGCATCACAAACCCTGATACATCCCTCCAAACTTCCAGAAAACACAGAGTCACCTGATTACATACTGGTAAAAGCAGCTAATGGACAGCTGTATCAGGAGCCCCTCTCCCGTAACATTGCAATAACTGATCCTGTTTCAGGATTAACTCAGAAAATCAAAATTGTTGTTTCTGCAAAATGCCCAGTAAACCTCTTGGGCAGAGACCTCATGCAGCTATTTGGTATAGCAGTAGTCCCAACCATGCAGGGTATGGAAGCACAGCGAAAAATTGATACCTTTGCAGTGCAATCGGAGGGTGAAATGTTTTATTGGTACAGCCAGGACTTGGTTACGACTGGTCCAGGGACTTTGATCGAAGAATTAATGAATGTAGCCATCAGCAAGTTCCCCTCCCTTGACATTGATAGGCAACACGTTTTGCACTGTACCCTGTATTATTGTAACACACCAGGACCTGATAAGCAATATGAGCAAGAATTGTTTAAAAATCATGCAAACAGATTGATATTATGTAATCTGTACTGGGACACAGAAGGGAACAGTGTAGCCAGCTGTTCATTGCCCCAAGAGTTCTTTACACTTTATAAAGCTAATTGATTACCACATGTTAGCTTAACCAAGAACAAAAACATAGAATGTGCAGACCTAGGAGAAAAAGTCATGAGATGGGAGAAACAGACAGAATTAGAACTGTCAGAACAGGGAATACAAATACAGAAGTTGAAATGGATAACTCAGACCCACCCAGCTGTACACTCGCAGTCTAGCAAGGACAGCTGATTAGCACTCCTATTAAAGGAGAAAGAGAATGCCTTACAGAATATACCAGAAACTCTCTGGTCAACAGGAAAGTCAGATGTAGGACTTATTCGTACAGTGGGACCAGTTACTATCACGCCAAAGTCAGCATTTAGACCACAAAAGGAGTATCCCTTAAGAAAAGATGGAGAGGCAGGGATAAAGCCTATTATAGCAGCCTTATTTAAAGGGGGAATACTGGTAGAATCTCCCGATTCACCATGTAATACACCCTTATTTCCAGTTAAAAAAGCAAATGGAGAATGGCGTATGGTCCAAGATTTACAAGCTGTAAATGACGCAGTAATACCAAGGGCATCTACAGTGCCAGACCCACGCACCCTGTTGAATGATTTAAAACCTCAACAGAAGTATTTTTCTGTGGTAGACATTAGCAATGCGTTCTTTTCGATACCAATACACCCTGACAGCCAGTATTGGTTTGCATTCACATTTCAGGGGAAAAGGTATACATATACATGACTACCACAGGGGTATTGTGAAAGTCCAACAATATTCTCACAAGAAATGGCAAGCAACTTGGCGGGATTTACCCCACCAAGAGGCAGTCAAATTTTACTTTATGTTGATGACATCTTGCTGGCGGCCCCCACCCAGCAAGATTGTAGAGAAGATACCATAGCGCTATTACGATTTCTAGCCACTGAAGGACATAAGGTAAACAAAAATAAACTGCAGCTTTGGAAAAAACAAGTCAAATACCTAGGGTATGTAATATCCAAAGAAGGTAGAACATTAGATGAGGACAGAAAAGTAGCAATTTTGCAAGCACCAAAACCCACTACCAAGAAAGAAATGATGTCCTTCCTGGGTACAACTAATTTTTGCCGGAGCTGGATTCCAAACTATGCCTTGGAATCTGCACCTCTGACTGACCTGATATATAAGAAGCCTATGGCAGCACAGGATTTGTTACAATGGACACCAGAGGCAGAATTTTCTTTCTGTAAACTGAAACAGTTAATAGCATCCTCATTAGTTCTGGGATTACCAAACTACCATAAATGTTTTTTCCAAATTGTAGATTGTAAGCAAGGTTATATGACATCAGTGTTAACACAGCAGCATGGGGACAAGCAACGCCCCATTGCTTACTATTCATCACAACTAGACCCTGTGGCACGGTCCTTATCCCACTGTGTACAAGCAGTAGTTGCAGCTGCAATGGCAGTACAAGCTTCGGCCTCAGTAGTCTTATTCCACCCTCTCACTTTGAGAGTGCCTCATGCAGTTGTGATTATTTTACTACAAGAAAAGGTGGCATATCTTTCCCCTGCTAGGCATCTTTCCTGTATGACCATATTGGTGAGCCAACCTCACATGACAATTGAACGATGCATGACTTTGAACCCTTCTACCTTGCTCCCAACCCCTGCAGATGGCACACCACACCGCTGCCTGCAGGTAATTGAGGAAAAGACACTACCTAGAAAAGATCTCATGGATGTCCCCTTGGATGATGCTGAGGTGACATACTACGTGGATGATTCATGCAAAAGGGGTCCTGCAGGACAGAACCTAGTAGGATATGCAGTAGTTTCTGACACTGAGATTATAGAAGCAAAACCTTTACCACACAACTTATCTGCATAGGCAGCAGAATTGATTGCCTTGACATGGGCATGTACCTTAGTAAAGGGTAAATGTGTAAATATTTTTACTGACAGCCAATACGCTTTTTCTACTGTACATGTTTTTGTGCAACAGTGTAAAAACCGAGGAAGGATAACATCTACTGGCAAACCTATCAATCATGCACAGTTTATTTTGGATCTTTTAGAATCTATTCAGTTACCTCAGAAAGTAGCTATTTGTAGATGCACAGCTCACACCAAGCAGCAAGATAGGATTTCAAAAGGTAACGTGAGAGCTGATACAGCTGCAAAACAAGCAGCTTCTAAAGTATTTCTTTTAAATGAGGAACTACAACCCTCTGAGATTTTAGACTTAGAAATGTTAAAAACAATGCAGACACTCACTACGCAAGCTGAAAAACAAAGATGGGTAAAACAAGGAGCAATTCTCGAAAAGAGGCTGTACATCTCTAAAGAAGAGAAACCGATACTACCATCTAATTTGTTTAGATATGCAGCTTTGTTGAGCCATGGGCAGTGCCATGTCTCAACAGGTGGGATGGTACAGCTGGTGAACCAGGTGTTCACAATGTACGGATTTACAAACTACTCTAAAAAAATTTGTTTGATGTGCCAAATTTGTAACAAACATCATGCACAAGGGGTGTTAAAGCCCAAGCAAGGGAGTTTCCCTACACCACCATATCCGTTTCACACTATCTGTATGGATTTCATAGAATTGAACGAATGTGAAAATAAGAAGTATTGTCTTGTCATTGTAGATATGTTTTCCAGATGGGTGGAAGCCTTTCCAACCAAAAATCCAAATGCAGCTACGGTGGCAAAAGTACTTGTCAAAAAAATCATCCCTAGATTCGGCATTCCGAAAAGGATCTACAGTGACAACGGTACACACTTTGTAAACCAAACCATACAGCAGTTAAGTAAGCATTTTGGTATTTCTTTAAAAAATCATTGTGCATACCATCCGCAATCTGCAGGGCTAGTTGAGAGGCATAATGGAATATTAAAGAATAAATTAAGAAAATTAATAGCTGAGACAGGAAAGAATTGGCTGTATTGTTTGCCCCTGGCACTGTTGAGCATGAGAACTGTTCCGACTGCAAAAGGATTGACTCCTTTTGAAAAACTGTTTGGAAGGGCTTATTATACACCCCAGTGGAAACTTCTCATGTCCGCAGACCAGGAAGCTGACTATACACTAGCTGAATATATGAGAAATTTGTTGAATTTTAAACATCTGTTACAGTCAAATTCTGTTTTAGATAAAGAACAAACCAAAACATTGGAAGTGGCAGTGATCCCAGGGGACTGGGTATGGGTGAAAAATATAAAGAAGAAAAACTGGACATCACCAAGGTGGGAAGGCCCATACCAGGTGCTTCTTTCGACACCCACTACAGTCAAGATAGCAGAGCGAGCCTCGTGGATCCATCTGACACACTGCAAACTAGTTAAGAACTTTGAACTGGACAAAAATCTTACCTCTCCATCGGGGCCCTCAGCACAAAGTCTGGCTACAAAGGGGGGTCAGATCAATAGGACTGATTCGTCTCAACCCCAGTGAAGAAACCTTCGGTGCTGAAGGTCCTATTAGGGCAGAGAGTAAGATCACATGTCAAAAGCAAAAATGATAGAATCCAGAAAAATCCAAATAAAACCACTCGAAAGAGTCAGAGAAAACAGAAATGCAGAACAACCATTTCCTCAGAAGTATTGCATAATCATCCTGTTAACTGTATTAGTGACAATAATCTTTTTGTTGTGGCCATTCCTTTTCCCAGCCACACAAACTGAACTGAATAAATGTGGAGAGTTGCATGTAGAGTGGCACCCAAACTTCAACACTTACCAGGCAATCAAATATGTGTATGCTGAGACCTTCAATGTTTGGAATTGCTGGATTTGCACAGCTTTGCCAACAGCATATGGGGGGTTATTGTTAACTTCAGTCCCCCTAGGAGCCAACAAGACCTGGGAAAATTTAGTCTATGATACATCAGATGTTACATCACAAGATAAAGTAGCATTGAACTTGTCTGTTCGACAGAAGGGGACTGTGTGTTTTTACAAAAATTATACAGTTCAGGTGGGTTGGAGCAATTGCAATGTGACTGTTCCCTATAGATGCTACAATAAAACTGATAACATAGGTTCCTATTGCAACACAAGCTATGATTCATTTTTTGAACTGATGCATAGGACAACTGATGAAGTAAAACATAATGCTGATCTTTATAAACAACTGATTATAGTTGACAAAAAAATGTTTCATCTAGAACCAGGACATAGTAAAGTTACTACCAAAGTAGAAGACTGTTATTTTGTATGTGGTAGGAAAGCATACAAGTGGTTACCTGAGAATTGGTCCGGCAGTTGTTATTTGGGGTTCCTGGTTCCGGCCATACGACACACAGCAGTTTTGCCTCAGGGGAAAATTCGAAATGTTCGACGAGAAATTAAGAAGCCTGTCAATCCAGTAAGGCAAATCAATGCAGGCTGGAAAAACCATCATGCTGTGGGCTAGGGAAAAATGGACTGTCGCATATGGACTTAGGTGATACCATCATCTCGTGGGCAGGTGTACTGCCAGCATATGGAGCAACAAAATCAATCTGGGAACTGAGAAAACTGTCTAAACTTCTCAAAATAATGAGCAATGCAACCTTTTCCACTCTAGAATTGGTGACTGATGAACTGACTGCCATGAGAACTGCAGTGCTTCAAAACCGCATGGCTCTCAACTTCACCATAGCGGTGAGAGGAGGTACTTGCGCTTTAATCCAGGAGGAGTGCTGTTCATATATTCCTGACCACAAACACGAGATAGACAATCACCTTGAGGTAATTCAGCAAGTGTCGGCTATGACCAAACCAGGACCAAATCCATTATCGGACTTTTTCCAGAGATTGTTTGGGGGATGGGGCAGTATCCTGATGAACATTCTGATTGCCATCTGTGTAGGAATGATTCTACTGGTGGTATGTGTTTGCTGCTGCATCACCTGCATGAAAAGACTAATTAAAGACTTTATAGACATGTCAGTTTCAGAAGCCTTATACCAATGTGCTAAACTCGAAGAATTGTTGAAAAATTGAAAATGCTTTCATAAGTTTAAACTGAATGACTCTCTTAACTGCAAATCCTGAGTAGGAAGAAGTTAGGGGAAGAAAAAACTGTTTATGCTTATTTTGAAAGTAGAATAAAAGTATTAAAAGGGGGGAAATTTTAGAAAAATATGTATTAGTAATATGCATGCTTAGTGCATTTGAGGTTTAAAAGGGTTAATACATTTATTCTGTTCATACTGCATGAATCTGCACAGCTACTAGAGACATTCCAATCCTGCTTATGTCGTGAAAATATGCGCACCTATGATCTGCTTATGCCATGGAAATTAACAAGAAGCATTTAAGTTCTGCTAATGTCATGAACATAATAAGAAGTGTTTTCTACTAGTGTCATGAGACTTAACAAAGAGTTATTGATTTTCTGCTTATGCCATGAGAAAGTACACAGCTGCTGAAGCTAGTGATAATGAAAACAAACGCTGCTTGAAAGTATAAACCATAGTCAGCATTACTTGTACCTAAGCTAGAAATGTACCTTGAATCTAGGTAAAATCTAACATATATGTTAGAACTGCACAATTGAAGAATAGAAAGTTTGTAATGGGCTAAAAATAAGCCCCAAGGCCAGGTTGTTTTTCTCAAATGTTTTTGTAAATCAACAATAATCCAGTCATGTCAGCAGGAAATCTAAGTAACATTTTCTATGTAACACATAGTGAGTTTTAAATCTGAACATGTCAGCAGAAAATCTAAGTAATATTTTCTGTAGAGTAATAGAGAAAGCTGTGTCTAACTACGTCAACAATAGAAAAGTAAAATTTCATAGAATTGTATAAAAGTAGCATACTGCTCATTGGTAATTTAGACAAATCCTGTATTTGCTTGCTGCAAGTAATAAAGGGTTCCATACTTGAACCTTACGTAAATTAGTATTTGAAGTTTTTTCCTTTGACAGTCATTATGGTGGTCTTGTACACATTGACACAGATCACTACATTTGCTCACTGTTGTTGTGTTATATATATTGTATTCAAGTTATTGTTATGTTGTGTTATATATTTGGTGCCAATCACAAAATGGCATTACAGCATTCATTTTTCCTCCTACCTAGCTCCATAGTTGACATTTTATTTCTCAGTCACCATATGAACAGTCTCTCATTTCTTCCATTGTCTGCCTTCTAATACTTGATACTTCAAGATAGTGAAGCAACTGCCTCATTTTCACTAACAACACTTTATTGCTATATTTTACTGAATCACTTGTGAGAGGTGCAAATACCTATTCAAATTGGAGGTTACCATCTCACCCACCACAGTTGTCAGCAAACAACATATCACCACACTACCACAATGCAGCATAAACACTATGTCCATATATGCAGAGATACTGAAAAAATATATTCATAAGTTCATAGGTAGGTACTAGGCTATCGGCCCAAGGGCCTATGTAAGCCTAGCCAACAAGTTTCCCTGGCTTTCACCACCCAAGAAAGTTATTTTCCTGTGTCCCTGTCGAGCAGAGCCACATAAGTGATCCCTGGGATGAATTTCCTATTTCCCATCCACTCATCAATATTTTTCTTGAACAGTCCTAATGAGGAACTCTGCTTGACATAGATGG
The DNA here is from genome assembly GCF_019279795.1 of Protopterus annectens. Taxonomy (NCBI): domain Eukaryota; kingdom Metazoa; phylum Chordata; order Ceratodontiformes; family Protopteridae; genus Protopterus; species Protopterus annectens. The sequence continues at coordinate 568,026,124 of NC_056728.1, read as the reverse complement.
GTAGCATGTTCCAGAATATGAGAAGTCTCTGGGACAGGAATTAATCCCTCCAGCATGTTCTGTTTATTGTGGTGACAAGGTTTAGGTCCCTAGAGCATGTATCTCGGAGGGATTGGGATTTCTTTAGGTGCAGCATGTCCAACAGCTCTGGGTTTGACATAGCTTTGTATGTTAGGCAAAGATCACCTTGGAGTAGGCGATATGCTACAGAGTAAAGCTCGAGTTTTTTGAGATGGTCAGCATAGGACATCTGTTTGAGTCCAGTAATCCTCTTTATGAGGTACTTCTGCGGCCTTTCCAGCTGTTGCAGATGTCATGTGAGGTACATTCCAAAAGAGGCATTGTACTCTATAATGGGTCTAATGAGAGGTGAGCAGAGGGGAACAATGATCTCTTTCTTCCTGGATGAGAACCCTTTCATGATGAGGTATGCCACATAGGATTTCCTGACTACTGTGGTGATGTGATTATCAAAGGAGAGACAACTGTCCATCTGAGTCCCAAGGTCTCTTATCACACATTCGGCGTTAAGTAGACTGCCGTTTATGTGGTAGTTCAAAGGAGATGACAATGCACTTTTTGGCACTGAGCTTGAGGCAGTGGCTCTGAGACCAGGCATCTGTCTCAGTGGGGCTCTTCTATAGGATGTCCACGTCATTTGGGGACTCGACTATGGCACCTAATTTGCAGTCATCTGAGAACTTCATTAGCCAGAGACCTTCTGTGTTAGCCTGGACTTCAGAGAAGTAGATACCAAACAGGAGAGGACCCAGGACTGAACACTGTGGTACTCCAATTGTCACTGGTTTGAAGTCAGATTTGGAGTTTGCAACTTTTACAGTGTGGGTTCTGTCAGTGAGCCAGTTAGCAACCCATCTTGTGACGTAGGGATTTATACCCAGTTTAGTGAATTTATCTATCTATTCCTAAGCCTTTTAGCAAATTACTAATAGACCCTGATCTTAACCATATAGTTATATCTTGCCTGGCACAGATACATACCATTTTTTCACTGGAAATTTCTACACAGATCCTTTTTGACACCTGAGAAACTCTCAAAAATGAACCCTTCAAACAGCAAGTTATGTTGGAGATGTCATCTGCCCACTAATGCTGACTGGTCTCATTTTTTTATGACTGTACTAATATTAAACCATATTGGAATGAGATTAACAAATTTCTTCAAGCTATCTATACTGATATATTTGTTTTTACAAAGTCTTTAATTTTGTTGAATGTTGTTAATAGTAATAATATGAAGAAAGATGACCTGTATTTGTTGCTGACAATGTTAGCAATAGCCAGAAAATTTCTAACTAGAAGATGGAACTCTAAAGTAGCACCCACAATGGAGGAATTCCTAACATCATTGAAGAAATGCATACTAATGGAGAAAAGAACTAAAGAGTTAAGAACTTTTCCTAAGCCATTGGTTAATAGTCCATGGAGGAAAGTTTTGAATTTGATTGATACCCTACAGATGGAACCAAACTCTTCCTAACTATCATAGTTTATATATTAACTTATTATTTAACTACAAATGTTTTTATCTGAATCATTTTTGTCCAGCTGAGTGTAAATACTGTAAATAGTTATTGAATGTTATGAATGTATTAAATTATTGTGTTATTTCATCAAAATAAAAATCATTTGAGTAAACAGATACATACCAATTTCCAGAGTTTCTTCCCCAAATATGGATCATCTGAGCTATGTGCCTGGTTAACAAAGGTAATATATACAATAAAATTATTAAACCCTAAAGACTACTTCAGCATGCTGCCATACAAGACAATGTCCAAGTCATAAGTAACTCAACTTGACATACACATAGATATTCCACTCACCAGGCTGAGCAAAGATAAAGTGGTGGTTAGCTGTCTGAGGTACTAGGATTCTTAATGTCACTAGGGCTCTTAGGTCCTTTTACTCCATGTATACTTATGGCATGGTCAGAGCCCAAGTGGGAGTGAACAATCAGATACTCCAGCTTGGGTGAGGTGAAGAGACATTGCTGTGCTCACAATGTGTGTGACAATGGCTTGGAAGCAGCTAGTCTTGACAACCATGAATGAAATCATAATACAAACAGAAAATAACTGACTTCAAGAAATGACTCACTGACTGGTGTCATTGCAGGAGGGGTTCAATGGGTGTCAGGTTGGAAGGAGATGGTTGACAGTCCTATCTGCTTTTGCAGGGAGGGTATGCACCCTCCATATATTAGCTAAGGCATTTTCTACCGACATAGTGCCTTTTTTTTTACAACATTAGGTCAGTGTTTCAATGACTCGTTCATTTTATTCTTCATATCAGTTACTGTTTTCAAAGGCTGTACTTATTTTTCATCTAAATCCTTCAGAATAATTAATATTGCCACAGGAGAATATCCACTTTATACTTCTTTATTTTTGGACTTTTGCAGCTCTCAGCAATCACTTAAAGACTGTTTGTGACACAATGGTATCCCACCCTACTCTTAGAAGTTTATGTGAATGCCAGGTTAGCTTACCTTCTAGCAGTCCTTATGTAGTATTGTTTCATGTAACCAGCCTGCCTTTCACGTCCATCTCTGATGAGCACTATAAGTGTATGCTGCTATAGTTATTGTTAGTCAGGGATGTTCTTTGTAATATGCCTACCCTTCACATGCATCACTGATGAACGCAGTAGGTGCATGCTGTTGTGATTATTTTTTGTCAGGAATGTTGCATGTAATGTGGCTGCCCTTCACGTGCATGTCTGATGAACACTGTAAGGATATGCTGTTGTAAGTATTGTGTGTAAGGAATGGTGTATGTAACATGCCTGCCTTGCACATGCATTTATGAGGTACACTATAGGCGTACACTGCTATGCTTGTTGTCTCTCAGATTTGCTAATATTAATAATATGTTAATATTAATAATATCAAATCATCTCTATGACATTACTTACTCAACACCTGGAGATGTCTATGTAACCACCCTACCTAAACCTTCCTCCCCTCCTTCTATCCTTCCCTTTCCTCTCTACCTCCTTTATACAGATTTATTTTACCCCTTCCCTCATTTTCATCTCTACTACCTTCATCCCATGAAACATATACATCACTCTAACCTTCTGTATAATATACTTTATTATTTTCTTCACCTTACTTCCCAGACTCTGTCATATGACTTATTTCTTCCTTTCCCTTCTTTAACCTCTCTTTTCTTCTTTTTTTCTCCCTTTATTCTTATACTTGACGAAGTAACTCCTTATTTTCTTTTGCCTGTTCACATAATCACATTTTCTCTTTCACCTTCATCTTTGCTTACCTTTACTCAGTTTCTAACTGCAACCCCTTTCTTAGTGCTATCTTTTCTTGGATTATAATTATGAAACATATGCATAACACTAAATCCCTACTCAAATTAGATCTTTTACTTCAAATATCTTGCCTCCTTAATTTGTCCTTGAAACTCTTTCTAGTGTAATTGTTAATGCTTCTAATTTATTTTTTTATATTTGATCTGTACATATTTGATCTGCTTGACTTGTTGCTCTGAAACAAATTTTTGCATATATTTTTGTATTATTTTGTAAAATTCTGAATAATGTTAATTTTGGGGCTTTTCCCCACCAGGCCTCCGCTGAAGATGGGTACATGCCCAGACGGACTAACCTGATTAACAAATCTCAAATGAATAAATAAAAATAAATATGTTGTATGCAACAATCCCACTCTTCACATGCATCTCTGATGAATACTATAGGTAGATGCTGTTGTGATTATTATCTGTCACAACATTGAATGTAACATGTCTGTCCTTCACCTACATCTCTGATGAACACTGTTGGTGCTTGCTGTTGTGATTATCGTCTGTCAGTTATGTCGTATGTAATATTCCTGCTCTTCACATGCATCTCTGACAAACACTGAAGGTGTATGTTGTTCTGATTACTGTTTTTTAAGTAATGTAGTATGTAACTTTCCTGCCCTTCACATGCATATTTGATGAACGCTGTAGGTTTATGCAGTTGTAATTATTGTTTACTGAGAATATTGCATGTAACATTCCTGCTCTTTGCAAGCATCTCTGATGACAACTGTAGGTGTATACTGTTGTGATTATGTTGCATCAGAAATGATGTATGTTACATGCCTGCCCTTCACATAAATCTGTGATGAACACTGTATGTGTATGCTGTTGTGATTATTGTCTGTCTGAAACACTGTATGCATTGCAGCTACCCCTCACATGCATCTCTGATGAACACTGTTGGTGTTTGTTGCTGTCATTATTGTCCCTTGGGAATCTTGTATGTAAAGTACCTGCCCTTCACATCCAGTGCCGATGAGCACTGTTGGTGTGTGTTGTTGTAATTACTGTTTGTTGGGAATACAGTACGTAATGTGTTTGCCCTTGACATTAATCTCTGCTGAACACTGTAGGTGTATGTGGTTATGATTCTCATCTGTCAGAAATGTTTAATGTAATGTGGCTACCCTTCACATGCACCTCTGATAAACACTATAGATGTATGCTGTTGTGACTATGTATGTCAGGAATGTTGTATGTTATGTGCCTCTGCTTCACAGGCATCTCTGATGAATGCTATAGATATACGTTGTTGTAATTACTAGCTTTCAGAAATGTTGTATGTAATGTGCCTACCATTCACATGTGCCTCTGATGAACACTGTTGGTGTATGCTGATAGGATTATTGCCTCTTGGGAATGTTGTGAAAGGTAGGCACATTACATGCAACATTCCCAACATTGTCTGTTGGAAATGTTGTATGAAATGTGCCTGCCCTTCACATGCATCTCTGATGAATATCATAGGTGTATGCTGTTGTGATTTTTGACCATCAGGAATGTTATATGCAAAATGCCTGCCCTTCAGAGGCATCTCTAATAAGCACTTCAGGTGGATGCTGTTGTGATTACTGTCTGTCAGGAATGTTGTATGAAATGTGCCTGCAGTTCATGTGTGCCAATGTGCCTGCCCTTCACATGTATCTCTGATGAACACTATAGGTGTAGTCTGTTGTGATTATTGTCTGTTGAAAATGTATGAAACACGCTTGCCATTCACATGCATCTCTGATGAACATGGTGTTTGCTGTGTTGAATATCATCTGTCGGGAATGTCGTATGTAATATGGATGCCTTTCACATGACTCTGTGATGAATAGTATAGGAGTACACTGATGTAATTATTGCCTATCAGGAATGTCCTGTGTAATGTATCTGCCCTTCACCTGCATCTTTGATAAACACTTTAGGTGTATTCTTTTGTGAGTATTGTCTTTTGGAAATGCTGTATGTAACATGTCTGCACTTCATATGCATTTCTGATGAACACTGAAGGTGTATGCTGTTGTGATTACTGTCTATTGGGAATGTTATATGTACCATGCCCTGCCCTTCACATGCATCTCTGATGAACACTGTAGGTTTGCACTGTTGTGACTATTGTCTGTCATGAATGATGCATGTAATGTGCCTTCCCTGCATATGCTTCCCTGACAAATGCTGTACGTGTGCTGTTATGATTATTGTCTGTCAGGAATGTTATAAGTAGCATTTCTGTCCTTCGCATGCATCTTGGATGAACACTGTAGGTGTTTGCATTTGTGATTATTGTCTGATAGGAAGGTTGTAGGTTACATGCCTGTCCTTTACATGTATATCTTATGAACACTGTAGGTTTACACTGTTGCGATTATTGTCTGACAGGAAGCTTGTATGTTACATGTCTGCCCTTTATACGTATATCTGATGAACGCTGTAGGTGTATGCTATTGTGGTTATTATTTGTCGGAATGATGTATGCAATGTGGCTGCCCTTCACATGCATCTCTGATGATTACTGTGGGTGTATGCCATTGTGATTACTATATATTGGGAATGTTGTATGTAATATGCCTGCCCTTCACCTTCTTCTCTGATGAACATTATGGGTGTACATTATTGTGATTATTGTCTGCCAGGAGTGTTGTATGTAGCATTCCTGCCATTCACATGCATCCCTGATAAATGCTTTAGGTGTATGCTGCTGTGATTACTGTCTGTTGGGAATGTTATATGTAAAGGTGCTTGCCCTTTGCATGCATCTCTGATGAACACTGTAGGTTTACGCTGTTGTAATTATTGTCTGTCAGGAATTTTGTATGTAATGTTTCTGTCCTTCACATGCATGTCTCTTGAACATTGGTGTACGCTGTTGTGATTACTGTCCTTTGGGATTGTTGTATGTAATGCGTCTGCCATTCACATGCATTTCTGAGAAATACTGTAAGCGTATGCTGTTGTAGTTATTGTCTGTTAGGGAGTGCTGTATGCAACATGCCTGCCTTTCACATGCATCTCCGATGAACACTGTAGGTGTGTTCTGTTGTGATTGCTTTCTGTCAGGAATGTTGTATGTAACATGCCTGCCCTTCACCTATACCTCTGATGAATACTGTAGATGTATGCTGTTGTGATTTCTTTCTTTCCGGAATGATGTATATATCTTGCTTGCCCTTCACATGCATGTCTGACAAACACTGTAGGTGTTTGCTGTTTTGATCATTGTCTGTCAGCAATGTTGCATGCAATGTGCTTGCCCTTATTATGCATCTCCGTTGAATTGTGTATGTGTATGGTGTTGTGATTACTGTCAGTTAGGAATTTTTTATGCAGCACGCCTGCCCTTCAATTGCATCTCTGTTGAATATTTTGGGTATATGCTGTTGTGATTATTGCCTCTTAAGGTCAGAAGTACTATAGCCATAACTCAAAACTAACTTGGAGTCCAGTAGAACAACATCCAGGTTGATTGTATCCTGCTGGCCTGCCTTCATTAGAAAAGTTTCTGTACCTGGTAGGATTGCATTTAGAGTTCTCATTGTATGTAACACAAACTATAGCCAGATACTCTGTTTGGGTAACCCTACAAGTACAGAATCCAAATTGATCACCTGGTATTTCACTGTGTGTTTCAATTTACAGTTTTATTACTGATAAATGTAGAAAATATCCTATAATAACTATCCTTTTACATGATATCATGTCCAGTCTTCTATCCCTAATACATGTCCTTCCCTTATTTTACTATCACTAATTACTGCAGTATTGCCTTTTATGTATTAGTTTATTGATTGCCTATCTGTTAACTCAGCAACCCCACTTAGCACAAGTGTGCCTTTTCTGGGGTGACCCAGGAGCACTCTCTGGTAAACTGACTGCAGGGTGAAACTGATTAACAACTAAGAGCCTTAAGCCTTTGTATTACATTCTGAGACATTTCTTTGAAATTAAGAAAATTTCCATTCATTCTGACATCTAAATAAGCTCTTTTCATTAGCAAAGACTTCTGGGAATGTTTTGTCTTGAACTCTTTACTGCCACATTCCCCACAGAATTTTCTTTCTGCAAAACTACACTTTGTTTTAGAAATGACCCAGACACTCTACTGCCTTTTTTTGAAAGATGCACCTCATGCTTCAGATCTCCTGTTTTAACCCTTAAAGGGGTGCAAGCAGTTTAAAAATTCAGTCAAGATCCTTCGGTTTCTTTTTTAAAGGATGTATAATTTTTTTATAAATATTTGAGGTACTTAATTGCATATCCTTGCATTTGAGTCACGGAATAATAATTGTACAGATAAACATTTAAACACATAGTGTGGCGTTATTTTCTGAATATCCTTTTAATGCACATTGCCTAGATCATTTCCAGTAATCACAATTATATTTTTTATCTTCATTTGGTAGCAGTATTCATTTAGTACATGTCTAAAATGAATTACTTTTGCAAAATGCAGTGATGTTACAAATTGTCCACAACCCATCAACATGAATGTGAGATACCCAACAATACATATCTCATCCTTCTTCTAAATTTATGTGTGTATGTGTGTGTGTGTGTATGTGTGTGTGTGTGTGTGTGTGTGTGTGTGTGTGTGTACATATATATATATATATATATATATATATATATATATATATATATATATATACACATATATGGATTCACGAAATCGAAAAGGATATTTGGTACACAAAAAAAACAAGAAACAAAGTAGAGTACCAAACTGCCAGAGCCACGGATGTATAAGACGAAAACGCAATTTTTGTAATCAAGCGTTTATGTGTTTGGGATTGATTTCTGTGTTTACTTGTGGATTTCAGCATTAAAATATTGTTTCGACATCCATGGCTCTGGCAGTTTGGTTCTCTACTTTGTTTCTTACATATATGGATTCCCTTCACAAGCTCAAAGTTCAAACGTTTTGAATGGAGATTGACGTATAGCATGGAACGGGAAATTAAATATTTTCCTCACCATAGTGCATTCTTGGAGTTGGTATATTTTTTTAGTAGGAATTGTGGGAGGCGCAGAGGGACTTGCCCCCTGCAAAAACATAAAAATAATTTTTTTTGTTTTTTTTTGTTTTTTTATTACAATTTCGAAGTTTCAAAACTTCAATCTTATGGTCTCAACCATTTGCAGTTCAAAGTTTTGAAACTTCAAGATTGTGATGTAGATCCATATCTGGTTATTAGACAAAGACATGCACACACACACACACACACACACACACACACACACACACACACACACACACATGCACACACACACACACACATGCACACACGCACACACACACACACACACACACACACACACACACACGCACACATACACACACGGATATACATATATCAAGATCAAGACCCCATGATGCACCTGATTTCTAGCTCTGAACTTGATGTATTAAACTTCTTAGTTAGAGAAAAATCTCATGTAATTTCAATGAGACAATCTTAATTGTACAACTTTGGGATTCCCATGTATTTCTTAGCTTTTAAATTAAAGACTTGTAATTCATTCATAGTAATACCAAATATCAGTCAAAAATGTGATGGATCAGGAAGTGGAAGAAGGATGTGGCAATCTATATATGTTTAAAAAATAGTTTCAAATTTTTCACTAAATCATTCCAAATGAGAAAGATGTCATCAATAAATTGATCATTATGTGAAAGGAAGGTGGATTCAACATTGCTTGGTTATCCCATATTCCCAGAGTAGTGTTTGCCAAACTTGATGTCATAGTAGCACCAAAGCCAATTCCCTCTGTCTATTTAAACCATTGCTTAGGTTCAAAGGTATATACTAGGCTAACAATCACTAGGGTGTTTTTAAGCTTAGCCATGCATCCCAAATTTCTGACAAGTTCAGGTACCTTGATAAGTGTAAGCAGGGGCTTGGGACATGAAACATTTACAAGCAGGGGCCTGGGTTATCTAAGTCCATTAGAGACATGGATGCCAACCAGGGATGAGTTACCTGTTCTCCATTTAATTGTCCAATTTATACTTGAATTAGGTTAGGGAGGAACTCTGCTTCACATGGATGGGAAGCCTGTTTCAGAGAAGGGGTAGTCTCTGGGATACATACCCATATCTCCAGCAGGTACTATTTATATAACAGGCAAGGTTTAAGTCCTTAGAGTGGGTAATTCTTGTGCTGTTTGTTTTGTGGTTATGCAGGAGGTCCATCAGGGTGGGGTCTGACAATGATGTGTATGTCAGGTATATATCTCCCCTCAACAGCCTGTAGGAGACAGAATACAGGAATATGGCCTTAAGGCAGTCTGCATATGACATGTTACTTACATCCTGTATTCTTTTAGTGAGGAACCTCTGTGGAAGTTCTAATAGTTGGATATGCCTGGTTAAGTACACACCTACCAAAGTGGTCACTGCACTCAATGACACATCTGATGAATGATAAATACAATGGAATAATGGCCTTGGACATAGATACCATACCTTTGTTTATAAGTTGTACAACATAGAATGATTTCCTCAGTACTGTAGACACGTGATGGTCAAAGGCTAGATTACTTTCTATGTGAGTCCACAAGTCCAGGACTACTGGATCAAAGCTTATAGGGGTGTGTTGTCAATGTGATAGTTACCAGGGGTAGAAGACCTCCAGAAGGATACTATTATGCATTTCTTGACATTTAGTTGTAGTCCATGGCTCTAACACAGGTTAATTGTCTATGTCAGCATTCCTGGAGAATGTTAGTGTGAGTGGGGGATTCTGTCACTGCTTGTTATTTCCAATTGTCTGCAAATTTGTTCAGCCAGAGGCCCTTGACATTGGCCTTCTCTTAAGAGAAGTAAATGCCAAAAAAGAGCAGTCCCAGGACCAGCCCCTGAAATACTCTGCTTGTGACTGGCCTTTTTGTAGAGGTAGACACCCCAGTTCTGACTTCCTGTGTGTTATCTGTGAGCAAGCTGGCTATCCATTGAGTGACATAAGAGTTTATACCTAACCTCTTGATTTTGTCAGCAATGCCCAAGTGAGGTGTTGTGTCAAATGCTTTGGCCAGGTCAAGGTAGGCAGAGGGAACCATTTTTCCCTCATCTCAAAGAAGCCCACCAGGTTGAGTAGGTATGACCTGACCTTGACAAAACCAAACTGGGTTTGGTCAAGTGTCCTCAGGTTTCCTACATTGTTATTGACCATTCCATGATAATTATATCATTATATGTATGCTTACTATCTATAAGGGTAATATGATAGTCAACAGTATTACTATTGTTTTACCACCTACTACGTGGAAATATCTTGTCACAGGTCTCACTATTATGTAGATACTACATGTATTTCTATTCTACTATAAATATAATGTTTACCTGCAACTTGTGAAAGGGTTTAGCCATTTGCCCTTTCTTAATGAATGTACTAAATAGGGTTCTTTCTGACCCACTCAGATTATCCCAGAAAACAAATGTAAAATAAAAAAAAATTCTTTCTATGGCTTGAGAGTAGTGAGACTTATGGGTCTGTAGTTTCCAGGGTCTGTAGATGGCTCATCTGTATGCATAGGGATGACTGTTGTTCTCCATCCATTAAGCACAAAACCTGTCTGGATCTGACTCATTTCAGATGGCCTGATAGGTCATGTTTCATGCTATATAGAGGGCATCCTTGGATATTGTCTGGGGCCATCAATACAGTGTCCTTGGCCTTAGGGAGAGCATTAAGGACCTGTTCCCTAGTGATAGCAGGGGGAGTTATATTTGATGGAATTTCCTGAGGGGAGGTTCATGGGGAGAGAGGGGGTACATTTAGAGCTAAATTTGTCAGCCAGTAGGTCTGTCATATGTTCTGGCTCAGTATAGGTGGCTCCATTTACAATGAGCTCTGCACACAATTGCTGTATTGCCTTTGAGGTTACAGACATAGCTAAAGAATGGTTTGTGAGTGACATTGGCCTGGGAGGCCAAATGCACCTCAAATTTGGCTTTCATAACTTTATTTGTCTTCTGAGTTGTTTGATTAGTTTGAGAGTGGTTTTGTCTTGCCGGGTGCTACATTTCCTAATTTTTGCCATGATTAACTTCTTTCATTTATCGAGCATATTGGTGTTGTGATTCCAGCAGATGGCTTGTTTTTTGAGTTAGTTCTGTACTTGTTCCTAGTGGGTACAGCTGCCTCTACGCAGCCATTAACATACTTGTATAAGGTTTCTGTGAACAGTTCAGTGTAGGCAGCAGTGTTCTCGGGGTTTATGGGGCTTGACATTTTGCCAAGTTATCACGTAATAGTGGAAAGTTAGCCTTAGAGCAGTTCCTGAACATTCTAAGGTTAGTTGGGGTTCCAGGTTTTATTTTTACTTTAAAGAAAACAGTTTTGTGGTCTGACCTTACCAGGGAGGATGTTATACTATGGAGCATGCAGCATTCTCCCATATTAGTGAAGACCAGATCCAATATGTTTATACCCCTGGTTAGTGTATTGATAATCTGGTCCAGGGAGTTTGCGTTTACAAAATCCAGGAATCTCTGTGCCTGCATGCTTGTTGTCATGTACTATTCCCAGTTAATATAGTGGCAATTAAAGTCACTCATGGATATGGTATTGGGTTTGATGGTGAGTGTTTCCAGTAAGCTTAAATATCTGTTATTGGTTTCCTGGGTCATAGAGGGGGACCTACAGTTTGCCTATGGTGATTTGAATGTGGAAAAGCTCAAGTGTTTTATCCTGTTTGACCAGCCCTGAGGTATATTTATTTTTGATGCAAATCATGACACCTCCACCTTTATTCCCTATCTGTGTAGTTGCTGGTCTAAATGAGTAGATGGCATTATAACCTTGCACTGCCAGTGTGCTGTCTGCGACTTTAAACCATGTCTCAGTGACTGAACAGACATCAGTATTCTCTATGGTGAGGAGAGCCTATAGGGAGTGCAGCTTCTTGTTTAGACTCCTAGCTTAGAGCAATAACAACTTTAGATTTTCTTGGTTTTGATTTGCTATGTTAGAAGTGCTTTCAGTTTGGCATTGCACAAAAAAGGCACTATGGGGGAGGACAATGTTTTAGCTAATATTCAAAAGCTTACAGGGGAGAGATGCAGACCATCCCTGGTAAAGCAGTGTGGTCTGTTCATCACCTCTTTCCATGCTAACAAATATTGTACCCTCTTAACATTACATCAGAATCTAAGCCAAGTATTAAAATCAGTCATCTTTGTTTTGTTTTGTGGCATCATCCTTGTATAAGGTAAAATGCTGCTCAATGCTAGACCCATACCAACTTGAGACACATATTCCAAGTGCTCCACGATGTCTCTCTTATATAGTCTAGGGAGGTACATCTTAGGACATTTACATCCACATGGACTATGATTGAGTTACACTGGTACTTGAGGTCTAATGGTCTGAGTGTGTGTGTAATATGATGGATCCTGGACTCTGATAAGCAACTGATTGTGACTTTTATCTTACCCATCATGGTGAGAGGGACATCAGTGTGTCTCACAATGGAGTACCGAATGACAAGAATGTTGGATTGTGTGAAGGCTTGCCATATGAGCTTAGAAGTAGAGGCTTCATGTCATGTGACTGTATGTGTTGATGTGGGTGTTGTTTTGAATGAGTGCATTTGGGACTCTGAGGGTATTTGTTATGTGTACATCATCTAGGAAGGTTACCTTTAAGTGCCTCTGCATATGTTGGTCTATGTGTCTGCTTTGTACTGTGTGTGATGATTGTAGCATGTGTACTACTGACAACCTGACTTGACATTAGGAGAACTTTTATGTGAGAACTTTGCCTCCAGTGACATTGTTTCAATACATCTCTCACATACCATATGAGTTTGTTTGAGAATTAGCTGGTTGTCAGTAAACATGAGGCACTTTGTACATTGCCTCAGGATGCCCATATCCATCAAGCTAGTAACAGAGATAGTTGGAAAGTTCATATTCATGGCAACAGGCTCTTTTTATTGATTAGATGGTTGCAGTCAGAATGCAGTTATGCCAAGAGTATATGGTTTGCAACTCTGAAGGCAGTCAAACTGGTTGCCTAAGTCACTACAAACTAGTTACCCTGTGTATAACTAGGTATTGGTGAAATTTTAAGGGCACGTTTACAGGAAATATGTCAACTCAATGTACCTGCATTTATTCAGGGCACTGCCAAACACTTGAGGGAAAACTACTAAAGTAGACCCTGATGATTTATGAATGCAGTATTTAGGGAGATATTCTTACGTTAGGTTAGACGGCAGCTAATCAAGCAGTGTTTACTGAAAAGAAAGAAAGAAAAAGAAAGAATTAGCTTTGTCACAAATGATGAAAGAGGGGATTCACCTGATTGGCTACTGCTTAGCTACTACTAGTCCTGGTCTTATCACATCTTCACACTGCTGGGATAGAATGCCCCATTGCTACCTCTTTCACCAGAAGCAAAACAATAGCACCACGTCAAAGATGAGAAGCAGGCCACTGGCTCTTTCATGATGAACAGTGTGTTCCAGATGATACAGGGGTCTGTAGGATTGTTGTAGCCTTTTACTGATCAATGCCTTGAATAGCAAACAGACCAGTTAGGGTCCCACACAGACATACACTGCCCAGTTACAGACAGTCAAGAGTAAATGCCCTTGGCTCCTTCTCCCACCAGAAGCAAAATATAAGTACAAATTCCAAGCTGCCACCTATGAAGCAGTTACCAGGCTGTCTAGTGATCAGCAGTCTCTGGGAAATAATGCTCCTGTGCACCTTCTCTCACCAGGAGCAAAACAGAAGCACTAATTCCAAGAGGACTACTGAAAGGCAGAAAGAAGACTCTCAAATAATTGGTGGTCTTGGACTAAATGTTGCAGATTGTAAAGGTAAAATGGAAAAAAATGTATTAATATCCTAAGATTTGCAGTGTGCAGTAAGTGGTTAGGTATGAAAGAAGAAGTTACTCAAGCTTTAGCAATCTAGGTGGAGAGTCTTTCATTTTAAAAGAGCAAGATAGACTGGAAGGGGATTGGCACTTAGTATTCTGGCTCTACGGAATATAGTGGGATGGTCAGTAAATTTAAATAGCCGAAGGTGAGTGACTTTACAAAATTATAATTTTGTCCTTACTGATAACAGTCAATGAAAGAGGAGAAAGAAGGTAATAAGTGGTCAAATGAACCTAAGGGGTAGGAAACTAGAGAGACAGTTGAGTTTAAAAACACAGCAGCGCCAGCCTGGAAGGATGTAAAAACATTTAATTTGTGTGTGACTCACAAGAGGCATGGCTCTGGTCTTTTTCCTAATTTATAAAAATGCAATTGAAAATATAATACATTTAAAACAGTGTAAAGAAAATATACCACAATATAGAAAATTAAAGAAGGCAATGAAGCAATGCAAATTCCAATAAAGCAAAAGTAAATTAACCTTTCCCTCACAGTAGTCTATGACAGAGTCTGAGTGAGCTTTTCCAGTAAAGCCTTCAAATGTATTATTTTACCCCTTAAATACAAGGTTTGGTGTATAGCTCCACTATCAGTTCACAGGTAATTAACCTTAATTGACCTGTTCTAATTTCCATATGACTCATGAGAGACATACCTCTGATTGCTTTCCTAGTTTAAATTTCCAATTGAAAGCCCAATGCAATTAAAACACAGTGTAAAGAAAATACACCACAATATACAAAACAGAAGGCAATAAAGCAATGCAAATGACAAGACAGCAAAAATAAAGTACATTTTCCCTCACAACAGTCTATGGTTGAGTGAGCCTATTGAAAAAGTTGTTTGTTAAAAAAATGTTCAGTAGTTCACCTAGAAAATGAAGTTCATTTTCAAGAGCATTTGTAGTGGCTCTGAGTAATTTCTCAATGGTTTCAATGCAGTATTGGTGTGGTAGAACAGTGTACAGGCTTCCACATTAATCTAATTTGTTAACATTCATCATTTCGTTTTTGTTCTATTCATCTCTATTTCTTTATTGCTTCAAATATCAATATATTCTATCTGCATGCAGCTCTCATACTCAAACCAAAAATGCTTTCAAATTGTACCAAATGTAACACTGATTTTTGTCTGGAAGTTAAAGAACACTTATGACCTGGTGTCTTCGCCATTTTTAAAAACATGACTACTGCCACTATTTTTGATTACTGGGAAAAATCCACCTGGGTAGGAGGCCATTTTCAGACGAGACAGGAAGACCAGCTACAAAGTATTACAAAGCATTTTAATAAGTTTACAGTCTTTAAAAATAATTTAAAAACTACAGTTTAAATAATTATACCAAATTAGACATGATATGAAAACATTGGTTAAGAATGGATACAAGCTATATGACAATGATTTCATAGAAATATTTTAGCCAATTTGTAGAGAAATGAAAGGTAAGTTAGTATAATACGAACAGAAATGCAATACAAAGTGAGAGAAAAGCACGCTTACTGTATATTTAGAGAGAAAACCAAGGGAAAGAAATTGAAATAAGTAAAGGAGTGAAGAAGGGAATATTTGTTTGTGTAGTACTGGAGAAATTACAGAGGGAAATTCAAACTTTTGGTCATGTAGCTTGCTTGGATAATGTTATACTTACTAGATATATGGTATTGTATAACACTCAAATACCATCTTATGTTATGAAAAAACAATACCCTCTGTTTTGTACTATGCAAGTCATTGCAAGACAGTCACAAGTAGGTGGTTCCAGAAGACAACTTATTCTTTTTCAGGCATTTGTTTAGCTTACAAAGTGTACAAAATAACAAAATTGAGATAATTACATCAAGAACTATCTCCGGACCAGTTAATTTTAAATATTAGCCTGAAATACTACAGCTTTTGGAAAAGATTCACAATGGAATGATATAATTGTCTTTTCAATTTATTATATAACATTCGTTTTGTTAATCTGAGTTTCAAAATCTGGTTTTAGAGTCCTATCTTATAATACGTTTAGTGAAAAAAGACATGCACTGTATATAGTGCACAGTTATACTTTTTGTGTGAATTACTCGTTTAACTTTGATTTACAAAAAAACGGTTGAAACTAACTTAATGAAGGTCTTCACTCTACTGACTATGTGGTATTCTTGTTTGATACAATGAATATTAATATAATGATTATGTCCTCAATCGTTGGCCAATAAAGATATTTAGGGGAAAAAGAAATAATGCATCACAGGTAGTGTGTTCAGGCAGTCTAGTTTTGTAGCTGTTGGATGCCACAGTTTGAAAACCTATGGTTCTAAATAACACCCACTCTGCAGATAATAAATTGTAATACATAAACAAATAATGCAGCCACAAGATCTTAAAAGTGAATAAATAAAAATTCTACATAGAAAATTAAGAAAACTGTGCTGATGCAGATCAAATGTGCATAAGAAAATAATTCACAAGGAATATAGAGCAGTTATAAGTGGTACAACATGTTTAAAGAAAAACTCTAGCTATGCTAGATAAGTACCCTATCTGTCTCTTCCTGAATAAATACTTGACCCATGTTTTCTAAGTTTTTGAAATTATACAAGGCAGAATTATAAACAGCAAACCTTCATAGACTTCATCAAGACCTCTTAAGCAAGACTGATTAGTTTTACACTGGTTAAGTTCCTCTTATATATTTCAGCTCATTACTCATGTTCCCACAGAAAGAAGTAACTAAACAGGCCTTGCCACATTCAGATCCCCACACGCAGAGGGGTAGTTTGTCATGAACCAGGGCTAATTACCTCAGTCCTTTCAACAGATAGAAAAAAGTGGAAATAAACACAGGATTTCCCATATACATATTAACTGTTTATATACTAATGACTGCTTCCTTTCATAGGTCTTTCCTACTGTTTCTTTAAAGAACACTTTAATTGCATTTTACAACCTGCTATCTTCTTGATTGATAATACTAATAGATCCAGGTCAAATACATTTCACATCCTGTAGCATTTTTTTCAGAAGAAGGGAATTACAACTTCAGCTCCTATCTTTATATATTTCCTTTTCTACATTTCCACATTACATAACAGAACAAATACAAAAACAATTCTCCTGTCACTACTACTATCTTATATATGCAAACCCTCAGTGTAGAGTCTGTTCCATACTTTACAAAGTTTAAGCATAGTTTACAAATGTGCCAAAAGTCTGAAATAAGAAAGAGAAAATACATCACATTTTAAGTAAGTTTCTCTATCCTGGCACCACAGTAATGGACACTCTTGATGTATGTCAGCAACAGGGACAGACAGCAACCAGAAGGGTGAGTGACAAAACTCAGCACAAAACCAAGACTGTTACTTGTCTAGCTGTGGGAAGATACTGCGTCTGGGAATGTAACACAAGATCATGGCACATAACCAGTTGTGAGCTGCTATGTGGCAGTTGTTTGTAATTTGTTGTTTAATCTGCACTTGAAAGCTGCTTTTGCTGTACTTTTACATTAAGAAATTCCAGAATCATCCATCTTGTCATAGAAGGTGTCTACCTGGTCTCCCTGAGATGGGAATCACTCCAGGGAGCACACAGTGTGGTTGCTTATTGGTTAGAAAGCATAGGTGTCAGTGTTCTCACATTTTTTTCTGCTATAAATCAGGCAAGTTTGCAAGACTCTGTGTTCACTTACAGATAACCTTGCAAGGTTTTTCAAGTGTTTAAACTGTATCCAGAGCCATCCAAGCTAAAAATATTTTCTTGATTTACTGCACGTGTACTTGTTTAATACAGTGATCACTGCTGTTTTGCGGCATTTTAAAGCATTTACTTAACTTTGTACCAAAATAGTCATTTCTCTGTTTGTTGGCTTTTCTCGCTCTGTTTGCATCCAAATTGCCTTGCAGAAGGAAAATTAGTCAGGGTATTAGTTGTTTGGTAGTTGTTTGTTGTTTAATCTGCACTTAAGAGCTGCTTTTTTACATTAAGAAATTCCAGGATCATCCATGTAGTGGTAGAAGGTGTTTACCTGGTCTCTTTCACTTGGGAATCAATCCAAGGAGCTCAAGGTGTGGTTATTTATTGATTAGAGGACATAGAAGTCAATTTTCAGCTTTTTTCTCCACTATAAATTAGGTAACTTTGTGCAGAGCTGTCCACTGAGCAGCGGCATGCCCACCAAGTAGTGGCATGCCTATCAAGCAGTGGTGATTAACAGTAATCTGTATAGTAGCAAATGCCTAGACAGTAAAATTTCCCTATAAAATTAGAATTAGGTCTGAAACCTGTTAAATGATGTGACATTGTGTGAAATTAAGCTTAGAGCAGCTAGCTTGCAGGAATGGCAGTACCATATCCTAGCACTATATAACATCTTGCTCTTATTCCCAGACATTACCATAGGAGACCCCTGTTAAACCCCAGTCATTAATCCTAAACAACCTACCCTATTATAGGACTAGACAACATGGATATGCAATTTCAAAATGCCTCTGTTGCCAGTATGCTGAATTTGGGCATCCTAAGGCAATGTAGCAATTGTCTTATGTTCTCAGGCATCCATTTGCTGATTTAAAAAGTAACACAGTATGTGAGAGATGTAAATACACAACTTTCTTGGAAGCAAAAATCTAGCATACAAATGAGGTTGTCAGGAATACCCATACTACATCCCTAACACATACCGTTCATGGCACACGTGGATTGTCTTATGCTGAGGCACATAAAAGAAACCTTCCCAAATCTCCAAGACCTCCAAAGCCACCTAATACCAATATTCTTCCTCAACAATCACTAAAACATATACCACAAGCAACACCAAACATCTCATATAAGCCTACATCCAATGGTCCCTCAAGTGCAAAGCCAATAAGGCAAGCATGTACTTTCCCTAATACTCTTGTCATAGCGGACTCTGTTGTGTGGCACACAGGTACCCCAACTCATCAGGTTAGACAAGGAGAAGATAATTGTTAGTTGCCTATCTGGAGACAGGACCCACAATATCATGCACACACTCAATTCACTGCACCCCAGGTACCAATTCAATTCTATCATAGTCAATGTAGGTGTAAGTGACCTAAGACATACCTCACTATACTATTTGAAAAGAGAAATAATGGAGCTCTTAGAATATGTGTCAGAAATAGGAATGAGCTTTGCATTGAGCAGCATTCTACCTTAACCGAGGATGATGCCACAGTATGAACATATAATGATTAATTTTAATAACTGGCCTATTTTCTGGTGCACTCCAGGGAGATCCAAGATCTACCAGCATGGGATGATATGGTCAACAGAACATTCTGCTTTACAGAGAATAGGCTGCACCTGTCCCCCTAGGCTTTTGGATATTGGCCAAAATGTATCCACCCCCTTAGAGCCTTTTTTAGGCAATGCCAAAAAGGTAAAACTACCATCATAGTGAAGAAGTCTCCAAGCAACCTTAAGATGTTTAATACTAGGAGTCTAAACATAAAATACTCCATACCCTTTAAGCCCTTCTCACTCTGGAGAATGCAGACATCTGTGCCATGACTTTCACTTAGTTTAAAGCTGTAGAAATCACTCTGGCAGTGCAAGGCTACATAGCCTTCTACACACTGATACAAACAGCAGCATAGACTGGAGCCAAAAATGGGGGTGTCTTGATCTTCATTAGCAACAAACACACTTCCAGGATGGTTAAACAGGATGATGCCATGGAGCTCATCCATGTACAAGTCACCACAGATAATATCCTTCACCATATCATAGCTAGCTACAGGTCACCATCTATGCCCCTAGAGTCTCCTCTATAGACTGGGAAACTAACACTGCCTCAAATTTATAAGCACAATGATTCCTGGTCTTTATTAACACAAACACCCTGAAACAGACAGTTCACACTCCAACCACTGGATCTGGTACTTACCAACATGCTATTAGCAGGGTCCAGGTGCTAGCAGCACTGACTAAAGCCAAGAACACCACCTCCGTGAGTCCCAGCAACATCCCTGGTTCCCTCCTCAACAGTCTAAAACATGACCTATCAGAACAACTTGACACACTCTTCAACTACAGCCTTGAAACAGGCTACATTTCAATTAAATGGAGACTCACAACAGTCATTCCCCAGCACAAGAGTGGACAACTGACACAGTAAACTAAAGACCCATAAGTCTAACAAGTCTAATATGGAAAGCCATGAAATGAATTATCATGGAAATAGTTACCAAGAAAGCTGGCAACCTACAGATACTGGACCCATCCCAACTTGGCTTTGTTAACTGAAGGTCATGCCTACTTAACCTGGAAAAATTCTTTGAGAGGATCACTAAAGCAACGGATGAGTGTAAAACATTGCATACTGTAAATCTTGACCTAGCCAAAGCATTCAATACAGTACCCCGCTCAGGCAATGCTGGCAAGCTCTCTAAGGCATAAATCCTGGATGGCTCACAGACAGGATCCAAGAAGTCAGGATCAAGTCATGTGCTCTCTGGCAATTATCATGATTAGCATAATTAATGATGCAGACCTCTCTTTGAGAGCAGGTTTTAAAGAAACGCTGTTGCTTAGACCTGAGTTAACATTAGCCCTGAAATCTGATATCCAACAAAGTTCATTGTATTCAGTATCATTGTACATCATGCACGGCGCATGACTTGATTTCATTGGATATGGTGTCTTTTAAACACACTCAATGTTATGTTGGTTTTGTTTTAAGGTCTGAAGAAGCAGTTTTCTGCAAAAGCACTTACCTAATTATTTCATTGTTTTCTTATTTTATTGGTACCTTATATTAAACCAGTTTTACCTCTGCTATTCAGCCTGATGTGGATATCCTGTTATTGTATTTTGCTGCTTGGATTTGATCCCTGCCCCTCTGTACATCTTTTTGATTTTATTAAAGCATAAATTTACCCTCGGTCTGGCATCCATGTCCCTTATGGACAGAGGCCATCAATAAGAAAAGTATTATTCTAAGTTACACCCCCACACACAAATTCATAGTTACCTCCCTACTAACATTTCCCGCACCCCTGTATTGAGGCCAATGATGCTTGAGACTCATATGGTTTAGGGTGAGCAGCTGGGCTTGTAAACACCCTAGGGGTCATTAGCCTAGTGACAGCTTATGAACCTATGAGTGGAGACTCTGTCAGAAAACACAGCTCAAAGACATGACAGTTTCATATCCAGCTGTAGGGGGAATATTGTAGCAAGGAACACAGCACAGGGACATAACAACTACCTGTTCAGCAGTGAGGGAGCATACTGCAGCTCATGTGTACTGAGGGCAGAATTTGATGTGCAGGGCATAATGTGAAGACATAACTATGCATATAGAGCGTAAAGGCATGAACAGAATGTGCATAGCAATATATGCCATCAAAACAGTGGATAAGACAGGCATCACTGCTATTAGCATAGGATAGGAAAATGTCACAAAAAACAGCTGTCAAGCATATTGACATCAAATGGGGTGGGGGCATTGCACATACATGTAGGTCAACCAAGGACAGTCATGTGAACACACACACACACACACACACTAACTGACGTGTATAAACCACAGGTGTATAAGTCTTGTCATATGTTCAGATGAGAGACAAAGAGACAATGGCAGCAAAAGTTTCACCCAGAAGACTGAGGTGCTGCTGCAGGCCATGTGCAAATATGACATGCACATATTGGACAAGGTAACATAAATGAGGCATTCTGTGCCAGGCATGGTAAGGATTGGTGCAGGACATCAGTGTTATGGGTGTCCATAATAGGACTATAGTACAAGTGTGGCAAAGGGTTAGTGATATAATATTGCATAACAAGACCAAGGGATGGGACATCTGCATCGATATGTCCACCACAAAAGGTGAACTACACACACAAAAGTGACACACTGAGGTGAAAGATTTTCTGGTATCTCTTTCTGGGTAATGCATGTAGCAAAACAGCTGTGCATATCTCTTCTCCAGGTAAGTCTGAGCTATAACTGTAATACATGTGCTCATGTGGCAATCAGAGATTGTGTCATGTACCAATATGTGTGCCATGAGTTGGGGTCTGCTGCTACAGGTATGTTATCTTTATACTTTCATGGGTTCCACTGGTGGGGAGCTCATCACAAGAGGATAGCACATGCCTCTTTTCAGCAGGTCATCAGTGGCTGACAATGATGGCAACTATCAGATGGAATGCAAACACTGGCAGCAATACAGAGGGCTTACATGCATCCCACACATACACTGTGATGGAACAGAGTCAGGCTGGGCTTTTTGACTCAACAATGTGCAATCCTGGACATCCTATAATTGTGAGCCTCACCCAAGCTGAATAGGAGTCACCAACACAGATGGGATCTGCACTGACACATGTGTGTGTGTGTGTGTGTGTGTGTGTGTGTGTGTGTGTGTGTGTGTGTGTGTGTGTGTGTGTGTGTGTGTGTGTGTGTGTGTGTGTGTGTGTGCGTGTGTCTGTATGTGTTTGTATGACTTGGCACAAATCAGTGGATTTGCAGGTAAATGAACTTGTCACAGATGGCTGCTACACACACACACCATGGCTAAGTTGGTGAGAGAGGTGTATGATCTGCCCAAAAATGTTGTACCCTTGCATGCCTTCAAGATGACCTGCAGTGCCTGTACAGTGATATGAACAGTGAGTAAACAGTGGTGCTCTGATTCTTGATAGCCAACACAGCATGCATTAATGTGTTCATGAAGCACATTTACTGCCCTCCATTTTGCTTCTAATAGCCATTGTAAGGTCTGAATGCAAAGAAGATCATCAAAGGCTAGCCATACACAGATAATGCACACTGCTTCAAAGACTGTACCCCTATCGTTTCTGACCACAGTGACCAGCACATCACTATGTTCCTGGTTTAATGGCTGTGGTTAATGGCATTCCTCAGGCTCCATCAATCTATCTTGTTGGTTAACAGGATACTTTGCCTATCCATGGTCATTGTTCAAATTGTTGACATCATAACCTGTTAGCTCCCAACATGAGACACCACATTGGGATAGCAATGCATACCAGAGGTGTAGCTGGCACCTGTAGTGCCTGAGGCTGATCATACTGGCACCCCACCTCCCCAGCTCTTTGTATGAAGAGAAAAGAAAGAAAAGGTCCACTCCTTGTACTGGAATACTGGCATGCTAACCAGGTGTTGCTCACACCTTCCCTCCTACCCCATCTCTTCAACAGAAGAGCAAAAAAAAGTCCACAGTCTGGTAACTGGTGAAATGTAGGAGCCAACCAGGTCCTGTTTCTGCATCTCACCATTGCCTTGCCCCTCTTCAGCTGAGGGACAATGTGAAAAAGAAAAAGAAAAAAGTCCAGTATCAGGTACCTGGGGCTTCTGAAATGCAGGACCCAATCAAGTCCCACTTCAGCACACTGCCCCAGATCCACCTTCCTTAGATATTAATAAAAAAAAAAACAGAAAGAAGCAAATCTTTTTTTTTCTTTTAAACTGTAGCAAACTGCTTGCTACAAATGCAGAAAGTAGTTGCTACAATTTATACCCCACACAGAATGCTACAGTGCTCAGGTTTTAGTAAAACAAAATAGCTAATCATTTTTGTTTTAAACTGTAGCAAACTGCTTGATACAAATGTAGCAAGCAGTTGCTACAGTTTGGACCTTGCATGGGATGCTTCAGTGTTCATGTATGACCACAAATGCAATAACAGCTTTTAAAAGCTAGTATGTACTAAAGAATCGGATAGTCAGTAATGCCCCCTAACACTTTGCAGGCAGGGTAGTTGTCCCCTTTGCCATTCCTTTGCTACACTACAGATACATCCACCCAAAGTGTTAAACCATGCATACCATGGGTGGTATTAAGTCCTGAAACAGCAGACCAGTACAGTACACATACTCAAAGGTTTGCAACAAGGAAGTGATCCCTGACTCGTCTGAACCTCGTAACTCACTAGAGTATCTCTCACCACCACTTTCCATGCCCCTTAAGCATATGATAGCATTGCTATATCCTGATTTATTGTCTCATCCAATCTGTGCAAATAGCAATGACTGTGTCCTGCATACTCTAACTTGCATGTCCAAAATAATATCTAATTCACATCATAGCCAGTAAATGCACTGTGTTGCATAGTCTGGGTATGTTAATTCAGGCATCAGTTTTATTCAGTGTTATCTTTATCATGACTCTCATAAGTGTAAACTAGACACCACCTCTTTTCCAGTGTGATAGAGCATTTCACCTGTCTCTGCCTTGCATGGGGTACCATTGCAGCATGCTCCTTTGAAGATGTTGCTTCTGACCCATCTTATGATACTGCAACAGGTATCACAGGCAGTCCTGCAATGTTCTGATATTGTTAGATCTGCTTGCATATTATGTAACATGGAGCAAACCATGAATGCTTGGCTGCAGGTGTTAAGATGTGTATGCACTGCACCAGCAGATGTATCCAATCAGTGTTCCTAGTGCTGTAAGCCATCTCAGCCATGGGATGAACATTTTGATGGGGGTAATCATTCATGGTTCCAATACATATAAAGCATCACCTGAAGCACAACAGAGAACACCATTATATGGTAACTGCTGTCTGCTTGAATAGGAACCATATATACTGGCCTATTTATCCACTGATGTGTGCACCTGCAATGAGATGTTCATGTGGGAAATCACCCACCCAAAATTTTAGTAGATATTAAATGTGTGCTGGATGAGTGAGTCACATTGTATAAGATATCCTGTACACCATGTACTACTTGGCAGTTTACAGAATGGAAGTTTTTCTTGGTGATGAATCAGATACCATGTGGCACAGGTGGGTCTTGATAGAAATTTGTGTGCAGTCAAAGGCTGCCAAGACCTCAGGGAAATGGGCTGTGTTATAAAATGTCTGCATAGTGTTGCTTCTCTGCTCTGCTATCCAAGGAAGCTATACATGCACACATGCTCCAGTATCACGCCATAGAATTGTTGTTATATCCATTAGGCTTATGCCTGCAGAATTCCTTGCATGTCATCTGTTGGATGGTGATACATCCTTGTAGCAAGGATAGTTAACATCATACAGACCTTCATGTCCACAGGGTTGGACAGTCCACACATCCCCCTTGATTTCATCTGTGGGTGACATGTATCTGCTAACTCTCATATGTTATCTTTAACAAGACAGTAATGGTGTTCATAGAAGTGATGGTGTGTTTGGCACTGGCAAACCTACATGTACCATGGTAAGTAACAACAATCCTTCTTACAGGTACTAGTCTTCTAAGTGGCCATTAATACTTGCAGTTCAGCTCTAGCTGCTGCTATCCTTAACATATACATGCACGTGCTTCTCCTGAACATCAAAGCTTCCTAGTACTCAGAATGTTGTGGTGCATTGCACAAGATTTACACTTCTCTGAATTACTCCATCATGTTTACCTTTGACATTTGCACATGCAATGAAACTAATTTGCATTTAGGCTCTCATTTGCATGGCATTATGTAGTCATTTGCATATGATGCATATCTCACCATAGCACATCTCTGAATAACTTCCACGCTGTATGTTTACACTCTTCTAATTACTTTCTTTAATATCCTCTTTGTAAAAAACAAATGAGCAAAATGTTTTTCATTTTTGCATGGTATAATGGTTTAATTACATGAACTGATGTACATAAATATTGTTATAATCCAATAAAATTAATCTGTCGTTGCCACATTTATCAGTTTGCATGATTCATCTACAAAAGGCTAGGTTTTTACTAGCCTAAGATTAACATACTAATAAAGTTTTATTGCAGTTTAGCAGTTTAATACAAAACAACAGTTAACTTCCTTACAAGCACTGCAAAGTGTGTTGTAAATAGTATATAATATAGATGCAGTCTGCCTCGGTATCTATCATAGTGCATTACTTACTTTTTCCTACAACTACACTCTCAACTAACATTTTCCTTTGGCAAAAATGCAGTCCTGACTTTAGTAGAACTACTCTATTTTATAATGCTCTTAATAAAATGCTATAAATGAAATGTATTTTCTATAATTCTTACATTTGCTATCTAGTACAAATTAAAAGGCATATATTGCAGAAATTAGGGCAATGCCTTACAAATACTTACATAACACATTCTAGTTAATGCAATTTTTATATTAGTAATTAATTAATTAATTTGTTAATTTATTTATTTGTTTATTTTTGCAAAATGTAATACTATTTCATTCTTACAACTCTGGCATTATATTAAACTAATTGTTACAGTTAAATAATGTTTATATGCCTTTTAATTCAATCTATACCTAACTACAATAACTTTCCTCCAAAAACAATTTAACTATCCTACTACATTACTTTGGTTCATAGGTTCACAATTGATTACTAGGCTAATGATGCAAGAGCCTTTACAAGCCTAGCCAGTAATACCCAGGATATGACAATATTATATCTTAATTCCCCAGATATGGGATGGGGTAATATCAGGGTAGTGTGTCTTTGGGTGTTGGATTCCTAAGTCATTTTACAGACTGCTTCTGTCCATAAGGGACATAGGCAGTACCCCAGGAGTTAATGTATGGTACCCCATCCAGTTATCCAAATTCTTTTTGAAGAAAGTGAGGGACATACTTTGTTTTACGAAGATGGGTAGTTTATTCCATAGACGAGGTATCCTTTGAGATATGAACCTGTCTCTGCACCAAGTTCTGTTAGAGTCACAAATATGGTTCATGTCCATGGAACTTGTAATCCTTGTATAAATTTTCTTGGGAATATATAATATTTTCATCAGGGCTGGATCAGAGAATGCCTTGTAGGTCAGGCAATACTAAAGTAGATCTTTTTTGTGGTCAGATCTTACCAGGAAGGAGTTAATGCATGGAAGGGAGCAGCATCCCCCATGTTTGTGAGTACTAGGTCTAGGAGATTTGTACCTCTAGTTAGGGAGGTAACTAGTTGCTCCAATGTGTTTGCATTGATAAAGTCCAAAAACCTCTGAGCAAGTGAATTATGGGTCATTTAAGTCTCCCCAGTTTATGGAGGGGTAGTTGAAGTCACCCATAAGAATGGTGTTAGGCTAAATGAAAAGAGATTCCAGTAGGTTTAGGTAGGAGGTGTGGTTTTCCAGACTCATGTTAGGGGATCTGTAGTTAGCAAGGATATGATAGGGGGTCACACCTTTGGTTAGTTGGGCATGCAGCAGCTCAAGTGAGTCATGTTGTTGGACCAGCCTAGCAGCATACTTGTCCTTTATGAACACTGAGACACTTCCTCCCTTTGTTTTATCCTGAGCTGAGGATGGATCAAAATGTATGAAAGCCACTGTAGCCTTTGGTAACCAGGGTGCTCTCCATGGTTCTGAACCATGTTTCCATGACTGCACATATGTCTGCGTTCTCCAGGGTGAGGAGTTTATTTTTTTTACTTAAACTCCTAACATTGAGCACAGTACATGTAGATGGCCATGAGTGATTTTTGTTATGTTAGAGGGTTTAACAACTTGGCACAACCTAAAAAAGGCACTACAGAGATAAATAAACGTTTGCCAATATCTGGAAGCCATGTTTTGATAAGTGCAAGCCATCTCTGGCAAAGCATTGTTGTTTGTCATTCATGTCTCTCCAGGCTAACAGATATTGTATCCCCCTGTTTTAATACCAGAAGCTAAGCCAATTGTTGAAGTCAATCATTTTTTGCTGGTACTGTGGCATCATCACTGGTGAAGGTAGGATACTACTCAAGGCTATAGTCATACCAATCTGGGACACATATTCAGAGAACTCCACCATGTCTCTCTTCATATAGTCATGGAGGTACTTCTTAGGTCATTTACTCCCACAGGGACTATGACCATGTCATACTTGTAGTTGTGTTTTAAAGACCTAAATGCATGTGTGATCTGGTGGATCCCGGCTCCAGACAGCTCACTTTGATCTTCTCATTGTTTAGTCTGGTAAGAGAGAATCAGTATGCCTTAAAATGGAATACCCAATAACTAGAATGTTTGGCTATGTGGTGTGTTGCCTTATGGACTTGGAAGTAGGGCTACTATGATTTTCAGAGTTATGTGCTGTGTGAGGCACTGCCTTTTTTGAGTGTGCATGCAGCCACTGAGAGATGTTTTTAGGAGGCTTTGGAGGTTTGGGTAGATTACATGTGAGTACCTCTGCATATGTGGGGCTATGTGTTTATTCATTACTATTGGTAGTGACTGTTTTAGGTGTAATGCTAGCAACCTCATTTGCATTTGTCATGTGAGTATGTGAGAGCATTGCCTCTAATGACATTGTGTATCTATATCTCTCACACACTGTGTTTATCTTTTCTAAAATGACATGGATATCAGTAAACATGAGGCAGTTACTGCACTGCCACAGGATGCCCATATCCACCAGGCCATATACAGACAGCACAAACTGGCAGCTCTTCAAGCAGCTATGAATAGTGGCAGACTATGGAGAGCATTTTCTATAGAGGATTTTAAACTGGAGAGATTTGTGTACATACAAAGCACAGGTAACTGAGTTTGCTTTTATACCAGCAGGATGAAATATGTTTACACAGGTTGGCCCTCAGGCCAATCAGATAAACACACAATAAGCCTTCCATCAGCAGTTCCCAACTCATATGGGTTGAATCAGCCCTCATCTCCCATTAGAGTTCAGAATAAAACCTTAATGTAACACAAACTGGTTTTGAGCTCAAGTGCAGTAACAAATGCATTACAACAAAATGCAGAACTTCTGCAGTATCAGGAGTCTTTGGAAATAAGGTCACAAACCCTGAGAAATGTTTCCAAATACAAAAAAAATGTGCAAACACAGGAAAAACTACAAACACAAAAAACTTTGCAAAACTTAGAAATATTTTGGTAAACCCTGGAGAACTTTGGCAAACTCAGAAAAGCTTTTGCAGTATCAGAAGAGGTTAGGAAATATCAGGATAATGTTAAAACAACTTAAGAGCAGTACAGGAACAAGCAGATGGTGCTTCTATAACAATTGCAGGCTGAAAAATTCAAAATTCCAAACAAATCAATAAATCAAGCACAAAACTGTTAAACAGCACTGAGATACAGCAAGTACAAATACTTATATCAGCTTTGTAGGTCCATTTATGGCTTTAGATGCAGTCCATGGTCTTGTAGTCACAGATGTCCAAGCCAGGCACAGGGAAGCTCTGAATAAATGTGCATATAAATATACTGCAAAAAAGTAATTTTTTATAAAATGTCTAAATATTACCATTCAGAATGCAATGCAACACTAGTGTTTAATGCTTTATAAAACTCAACTATTACAATTAATGAATTACTTTCCATTACATTACAAAACAATTGTTAAAAAAACAGTAGTGCTCTACTGAAGTGCATTCACAATATTTCTGTGTCTTTGCAAAGTTCTGTACCTCTCTGCTATGGACTGATGCATAATATATTCATATTGCAGTGTGAAATTACAGAAATGAGCAATAACTTCTGTATTATTAAATGTCTCTTGCAAAAACAACTACTTAAAATTAAACAATGCTTTTACTCATAGTAAGTATATTTTGTACCACACAACTATTTACAGTAACAATAATGAAACTATGTCATGCATTACAACTGCTATTTTTGGATTCATTTACCTATGCAATAGTTTCAGATTTATTTTACCAACCTTTTACACTTCATTGGTATTCCTACTATTCTATGTGCTAGAATGGGTCTACTTCAGATGATCAACTGCCACATAACCGACTTTCAAATAAATGAGATGAAAATAACGAAATGTCAGAAACCCGAACATCAACTATTTACTAGGGTAAGTAAACATTTGGCTGGCATGCCCTGTTCTCCACTGTAATGTGAACCTGGAGCTGGTATATTTAGTTAAGGGGGGTATGGGGGGCACAGCCCCCCACATGTGGGTTTTACTTACCTTGGCATAAGTTACGTTGACAGCCATATAGTTACTTACCCTGGTGAATTTCTCCATTCAGGTTTCTGACATTTCATTATTTATGTCTTGGTTATTTGAACGTTGGTTGTGTGGCAGTCGATCTTGTGAAATGGACCCGCTAGAATATTACTATTTTATTATAACTAATAGTGAAGGATAAACACTCTACTAGTACTTATCTATTAGCTCAGTGCCTTCATATTTTCTTCTAAATTTTCCATACTTAGCTGTAATTCACTATTCTATAATGTGTTAAAACAGCATCCCCAAAATCTATGTCTGAAACATAATTCACTAGGATACAAACAACTGCAATAGTAATGCTGCATGCATACTTAGAATGTATTTTCTAAAAGTCTGTTACTTAAATGCAATTACCTATTGTGCGATGAATTCTAACGTGGATGCTATATTCTTACTGCAAATCTCTAACAAATTGTAATACTAATATTTAATGCCATACAGAGCTGCACTTATCACTACCACTTAATTCCTTGCCATTAATTTACAAAACAATATCTTTAAAGGCAAAAGTACTACACTATCATATGTGTACAATACACCATTTTCTTTACAAAGTTATCTTGCTTCATTCTAATTAGCTGCTTTGTAATACAATCACATGAATTATCAAAATGCACAGATAATGCATTTAGTGTTAACTGCCTGTTATATAAACGTCTATTTTCAAATAAAATATTTCTGCTTTTTGAATGTAGTACATTTCTGCTGCACTAGCCTATTTGCAGTAGCAATAATGCATGGGTTGTACTACTGCTGTCATATTTGTATTAATGTGTATTGTGCAATATTTTCAATTTTATTTTTCCAACGTTCAGTTTAATTTACTTCTGCACAATGTCTTAGAAAGTCATTACTGTGCCTTTACTGTAACTAACATTAAAATAATAACACTGTACTAGCACTCATCTATTACCTAAAAACCTCCAAGTTTTCTTATAACTGTTAAATTCATTTTATTTTGCTTTTATTTATTTTGCTTTATTTACTGGGTTTGTCCAACTGTGTTTAGTAATAAAAAAAAAAAAAAATTCAGCAGAGGTCCGGGGAGTAAAGCTGCAACATATCACTAACATTTTTAAACAGACATTCAGTGATATACATAAACAGACAATAAGTAATATGCATTAACAATTACACATACATTTTCTAATTAGATTACATTCATTTGACATAAATGCAACTATTATAATATAAAAGTTACTTACGCATTTGGAAGATGCTGAGCATTGAACATTTGAATAGCTGTATTAGTGGGTTTGTGAAATAGATAATAGAGCTTGTGATTAGTGCTTAGAAACTGAAAGACACAGAGGTGAGTGAAGGAACTAAACAGGGAGGAAAATATGAATATTGTAGTTAAGAGGTGGGGTAGTAAGCAAATTCAGAGACAGTCGTATATAGCTAACATAAGGTTTATATTAGATGTATACAGGTAAGGGGTGAGCAGGGTTGCATAAACTATATGCTTGGCTCTGAGGTGCTAATAAAACTCATTAATATATTTATCACACTACAATCTTTTGAAAATTATTTTATTTTGTTTTAAATGTGATTACTAGGGCAGTACACTGATCACAGATGACCATTTTCAGGTAGTGCAAGGGATAAATTCTGTGGTAAAAACAGCCCAGCCATTGCAGTGCTCATTGTGCTGTTGAATTTTGCAGGAATTGCAAGTGAAACACAATTTTACGATATTATCAGTCTGGAAAGGAAAGAACTATTCTACAACTGCTATGGTAAATGTCCACAAGCCATTGGCAAATCAGGAGAATGGCTGGATAACTAAAGTAATTATTTGGGAAAGGGGGAGTACCATGGCTACCTTCTGATAGGTGGAAGGAAACACAGGGAGGGCTGTGTTTGAACTCTGCATTAACTAACTACAGGGGTCTGCAGACTGCAAGAATATGGATGATCTGATGGAGTAACAATATGCAAGCCATATTCAGGTGAGGAGATTGACTGGATAACCATAAGACATTTATTTTGGGGGGTACTTCATATCCACCTGTCGACAGCTGAGTGGGGAGTATGGAGGGTTGCAATGTTGGAAGGAAAAGAACAGGTCTGAGATGCAGGTAACAGCAGGTGCTGGTTGTGGGGTTATGTGCACTGTATTGTGGTCACAGGTATGAGACTCACACAGAGAAGAATGGTTTTAATTCACAGCATCTGCATCGATGGATCAAATATGGAACATAGTGGACAAGGTAAAATGACAATCTATGGCTCAGATGTGGAAGATAGTGGGCAAGGTGAGATGGGAATGGTACACTGGTTAATCAATACACTGCTTGGGTTTGAGTATGAAAAACACACGTTGGCTGTGCTTATTGAGTCAGAGGTTGGTGTAGGTCACAGACATGGTGCATGACACAACACAGGCCACCTCCATGTTGATCTCCTACACCATTAAGGGGACCTGCCTGTGATACTGGTGCATGGTAAGTCTGACTCCTTATGGTAATGTCTCTGCCACATAGGTAAGAGAAGACTACAGACATTACTGTACATATCATCTGTCTGCTCACTGACCATAGCTGTATTTCCACATTTATAGGTAGGTACATAGTGTCTAAGGAGAGGCAGTGTTTAAAGTCATAGATCACTTTGAATCCTTTCCCCATTGTGGAAGGAATGGCAAGGAACTGCAAGAGAAGGGAAGTTGTTTGGTTGGTGGCAGGCATCCAAACAGGCTCAACAAACAACAGCTCACTTTTCACAACGTTTAGTGCATTGATAAATACGTCAACATTCCTCTCAGGTTTTTATATTTTGCATTAGGGACAGTCAAAAATAAAGGGTAGAATTACGTACTCTGAAATTAAATGTTACATTTTAAAATTGTAGGTCAAGAAAGTGATTTCCAATCTTTGTCTATGTTTTCTGTTTCTAAGTCACTGTTGCTGATTGTTAAAGTTTAGAAAACTATCTTCCATATTTGTACAATAAAACTGTACAGCTGATGAACTGTATAGCTGGTGTGCATCACAGATGCAATTCTTGTCAATCCTTATTATAAGTAGTCAGTAGTAAATATTTCTATTAAGATGAGGCAGTCTCGTATAAGAAACTTTCATTCCCTCAAGTTTAAGAGGAGTTACATTAGAGTGGGATGGAATCCTCACTGAGGGACTGATTAAGAAAATATCTTTCCATCTCTTCCTGCATCACTGCTTGACTCACTATCTAAATTTTAAAGTCTGTACTCCTAGCTATAACTGGTATCTAGAAGTGTTTGTCAGTTATAACGTCAGCACTTGTAGGAAGCCTGATCTGACCCAAAGCATAGAATTCCTACCAGCAAAATGTGGTACATCAATTACATGACCTATAATGCATGTTGCTATATACAATGAATGTGTTACTAACTGCCAAGATAACTATTTTACATTCTCTTGCCTTGTTCAGAAATTACTGTATCCTACATTGTCTGTTACCAGTTCTACAATGACAAGTACAAAACTGTGTAGGTGGAATATATTCTGAGAAGAAACTGATGTACAAAAGCTGTTTTGTATGACAATGGTGTAATCGCAAATAAGATTCTGCTGGAAGATCTCAAATCTTTACTTTAAAGAAACAAGGTGATGTACTTCCAGAGTATAAAGCAACGAGAGACGAATCTAATAAGCGCAAGTGAAATACAATAATTGAAATGCAGAGTCTTTACAAGAAGAAAAAGAGGAGTACTATAGACTTCACAACAAATACTGTATATACTAAAATGGATGATTCAGACAAGTGTATATATAGGACAGATAAGACAGGAAAGAATGCCTTAAAATGTAACAAAGTTAGAAGTTACTTTACATCAATAACTAGACAGCAAATTCAAAACTGTCGCTATGTATGTACATTTAAATGCTGTACCAATTATGAATTTTCATTGTAATATGACTGCTGGAGTGTCTCTTCAAACAGTGAATGCTCGTAAGAGTGAATAATGAAAGGATGATTGTAGGGCTCACTATTGAAATGTCTGCACTCCAAATGCCAAGAGCCAAGAAGCCGGAAAAAGAGTCCAAAAACCCAGGAAAAGAGCAAATCTCAAAGATCATTCTCCTTTAAACTCCTTTGTTTAAAACTGATGTGAGGGGCAAGAACGTGCCCCCCCCCAAAGTTATATACACCAAGCCCAAGATCGCCATACCTTGGAGAAAAGGAATATTCCAAGAAATAGCCATCTCTGACTTAGTATATGTAAGTCCATTTTTCAGTGCTCGTGTTTCAGGACTCACTCTAATGGGTCCCAAAATTACAAATGGTTACCTCATTTTAGAGTGCATTTACAATGCCCCCATACCCCCTGTTAATTATATATACCAACACCACATTGCACAACAGCAGGGTAAGGTCAAATTTCCTGGCCCCTTTGTACTGCGATACCATAACAAAGGCTACCAGCAAAAACTCCATTGAAAAGAACATTCTGTCATATGAGCTTTCACTCTTATTCACAGCCTCAAACAGCATTTCATCACGATTGTTTTCTGTTTTGACCTGCAACCAACTGTTGTAATAGAAGAAATACAAGAAATGATTTATTTATTGATTGACTGATTGATTTTACTGTTCGACTACCAGCCAGTTGTTCTGGTGTTAGATCCTTTTCAGTCATTTGTCTGCATAGTTCTAGGCTTTATATTTGTTTTAAATACCCCGCTAATATCTGGCACCTACAGGTAGAAAATGTATGCAGGCCATCTATATAAGTTCAAAGCAGGAACTTACATAATTTTCTGTTGCTATTGAGGAAGGGGGGGTTCTGTGTCAATCCACTACATGAGAACCAGCTTGTGAATGCCCATTACACACAAGGATATTACTGCCAGCAGTAAAAATTTCTGCACCTGCTGTCAACCTTGTTCAGCTTTATTTTATCCCAAAAAATGACAGTTGCTGGTTGGGGATGAGCCCTGACTCTATTTAGTCTTCCAAACAACCCACAGGAAATGACTATGGTCAGCTGGTACATCATTCTCCACTAGAAATACTTCCAACATTTTTTATATTCAAGGTACAATTAGATGTGACACTCCTAAGGTTGTTTATCTGACTACATGTTTCTGTGACACATCTTATATTAGCAGGACCTCACATCTTTTTAAGGAATGAATGTGTCTCCATCACAGTGATATTCACTTTAAATGTGAGCGCAGTGAATTATTTAAGCACATTAAAGTAAATCCCAAAGTTTATTTTTATGGATCTTGATTATATTCAATCCAAAATGTAACCTACAGGATACTGTATGCAAGAGATACTGGATAAGAAGGAAAGATTTTGGATTTTTTTCTAATGATGCCCATTTAAGTCCTGGTTTGAATGAGAATGTATAATTTGCAGCTGTATGTTTATTTTTTTTTTTTTTGGTGGGAGTCATATTTACCCTGTTAATGTTCCTGAAAGGTTCAGTCTGAGATGTCTTGCATAGCACATTATAGTGCATTTAGATGCCTCTTTTGTTTTTAGGGGGTATTGTTTACATTTTACTTAAAGTGCAGTTTATTGGATCATTAGATAACAATAAAATATTTAGACAATTTTTATTAATGCTCATTTGATCTTTGGTTTGTATGTCAATGTATAATTTTCAGCTGTGTCTACTGTTTCTGGCATATATATATTTATTTATATGCGTCTGATTATATTTAACTTTACAAGTTTCAGGAGGTTTTAATGTCTGATATTATTTTTTTCTGCTGTTGCCTTTGTATCAACTTCAACAGGTAGTGTGAAGTTAAATATGTTCCTGGTTAGAGGTGCCCCCATTTTTGCTAATTTAGTTTTCTGTATGTGGGAGAAGAAACATAGATTTGGTAC